>NC_043957.1:36645792-36945792 GCF_902148855.1 Sphaeramia orbicularis
TCACAGGCAAACGTTTTTGGGGCCATACAAACAAGAGTGAAAGAAACATGTCTGTTAGTTCTATGTCCGAACTAACTACGGTAACACGGAAAGGACAAAACATACGTTAGTGCAACTTATTCTGACCACTTCAGGGCCCCTTTTGCTTGCTTTGAACAACTAAATATCACATATTAATGGGCTTATTAGTATTAGTACTGATTAGTGGGCTTAAGACTCCTGTCAATCACTCACAACTGTAAATACACTGGTGGGGACATAAACGTGTAAAAGTAGTGGTTTTTTACATGGACATTTTCATTTTAATTGTCTTCCAATGGTGGGGTTGAGAAGGACACAGTTGTTTGGAAGCACTGACGTGCAATTATTTTTTTTATCACCGGAGTACTTCCAGTCTGGAATATCACTGAAAGGCAATACATGCTGTTGATGCGTCCCCCCCCAACAACTATGCAATTAATCGCAGAAAGCCATGCGTTTAATCATGATTAAAAATTTTAATCGCTGCCCACCACTAATATATACACACACACGCACACACACACACACACAGGGTGGGGAAGCAAAATTTACAATGAACATTTAGTTGTTTTTTCTCAGCAGGCACTACGTCAATTGTTTTGAAACCAAACATATATTGATGTCATAATCATACCTAACACTATTATCCATACCTTTTCAGAAACTTTTGCCCATATGAGTAATCAGGAAAGCAAACGTCAAAGAGTGTGTGATTTGTTGAATGCACTCGTCACACCGAAGGTGATTTCAAAAATAGTTGGGGTGTCCATAAAGACTGTTTATAATGTAAAGAAGAGAATGACTATGAGCAAAACTATTACGAGAAAGTCTGGAAGATACTATTAAAGAAGAATGGGAGAAGTTGTCACCCGAATATTTGAGGAACACTTGCGCAAGTTTCAGGAAGCATGTGAAGGCAGTCATTGAGAAAAAAGGAGGACACACAGAATAAAAACATTTTCTATTATGTAAATTTTCTTGTGGCAAATAAATTCTCATGACTTTCAATAAACTAATTGGTCATACACTGTCTTTCAATCCCTGCCTCAAAATATTGTAAATTTTGCCAGGTGGGGGGATATGGTGTAGGTTCCCTCATCCCTGTTCATGGTCCTCGGGGTCCGTCTTCTACACCTTATCCCACACCTGAGACGTGGCCCTTTGTGGCAAACCAGGATAAAACAGCTGACAATGACACATCACAGGAACAAGTGACCCTTCTGAGGAAGGATACAGGTTGTAGCTGAAACATGTCAAGGTGAAAAAAAATAACTCTTCTTCCATCTGTCTGACAAATAGGAAAAGGAAATCTGTATAAGTTCTAGTAGACAGTATGAACCTATTTGGACTAATCCCTGACCAAGTACTGAAGACCTTCCCTCACATGTCAGTGACCACAGGACAGGTTAGGAGACAGCTGGAGAGACTACACCAGTGGAAGGCATAGGTCCTGATGGCATCTCCCCCAGAATACTGAGGACCTGTGCCGGCCAGCTGTCTTATGGACTGAAACACCTCTACAGCCTGAGTCTGACTCAGGAGATAGTACAGGTGCAGTGGAAGACATCTTGCCTGGATCCTGTCCCTAAAAAGTCAGCTCCATCTGACCTGGTCCACTATACGAGGGCTGTTCAATAAGTTCATGGCCTCACCCAGAAATACTGGTTGTTATAATACAGGATGTTACATTCTTTCGTGATGGGATAGTGATGCTTGAACATCGATGGACCAAGTGCATTGCTGTAAATGGAGATTATGTTGAAAAATAAAATATAAATTATCAGTCTGTGTTGTTCTGTTCTGGGTGAGGCCATGAACTTATTGAACGGCCCTCGTAGACCACTGACCTCTCATAACCCATATCATGAAAGTCCTGGAGAAACTAGTCTTGTGCTTTTCTATTTTACTACTCTGTGTTAAGCTGGTGCTGTACTGTAATTTCCCAAGTTTGGGATCAATAAAGTCCATCTGTCCATCCATCCCATAAATTAATATACTTTTTAAAGGTGTGACATTTGACCTTTGAAAAAAGGCTTGAAATGTTGCACTTCATATGTAGTGTATTTGGAAACTTTAACATTTGTTTTGAGCTTTCCTATGATGTTCTAATTTCTTGATGTGCACCTGAACTACATGAGGGTTACTGCTTCCTCAGACTCCTTTCTATGTGTGTGTAGTGTGAGCAACTGTGGGACCACTCTCAGCAGCTGCATGAAAAACTGGAGGAGCTGGTGTTGACCTGTGCCAATTACAAAGTCCTCTGTCTGAGCGAGAGGGAGCCTCACAGGTACGCACTCCCACATCCCTGTGTTTGATTAATGAAAGTCTTTTTTATTCTTTTATACTTACACTACGCACATACAGGGATTATTGTGTGATTTATTAAGTAGCCACTTCTTCCACCTTTATACTGTTGTGTTGGTTTTATACAGAACACTTAAGAACTGAAGCAGAGAGTATTTTAACATTGGCGGAATTCACTTAAAGGAGTGATATTTTGGTTTTTTTAAATGGAATTATGCATTTTAAAAGATTTCCCTGTGGTCTACATAAACTAAATGCTATGCTTGGGTCTGAATTCTTCATTAATTCAACTCCACGGGTCCATCTTCAACCCTATTTCTCAGTAATGACACCAGAAAGGTTGTTTTGAGCGCTGGCCCTTTAATTACACATGAGCCACTTCACACCCCACCCCTTCCAGGTTGTTGGCTGTGCTGCTCTGTCCTGTTCAACCAACAGCTGAACAAAGTTTGGACATATTTTCAGTATGGACTACGACTGCTGCTGTTCACTTGGTCGGTTTCAGATGCTGCAGCTCTTTCATAATTCATAGTTTGAGTTCTTGTTTGTTCAGTATTAATTGTCAGCCTTGTAAATCCAAGCTGGACTGACTGTACATATCCTGACCAAGGAAAATCAAATTCTCACTTTGTCCAGTAATCTACACCTGGCTTTTCTGCCTCTGTCCATAATAATAGACATTATATAGACTAAATGTCATCTAAAATTAACGTTTATTTGCAACATAGTATAGCAAACTATTACTTGATCAAAACCAAATTAATTTTAGCCAAAAAAAAAAAAAAAGTCTCCGTTTTGAATGTCTGGGGTCGCCAGAAATTTGTGATGTTAAAATGGGGTTACGAGACAAAACAGGTTGGGAACCACTGGGTTATAAGAAAACAAGAGACGTACATTACAGAAAAACAGTTCACTCTATTACTCTTGCATGTTTGTGTGGATAATTTTTACATCAGTTGGCTGTTTCTTGTTTAACACTGGGCTAGATGAAGCCATCTGTTGGATGATTTATCAGTTTTGTCCACTCTTTCTCTTTTTTTTTGCTATAGTTCCATGTGGCAGATTCTTATTGGTGAAAGACTAATAGGACTAATAGGGCTGCTTGACCTCCTGATAAAGGCTTGATGCAGAGACACGTTGAAGTGTAATTGATTTTATCGGTCCAAGTTGACCATACCATGATAATAAAGGCATTTAGAGTTCTTTGTTTCCATTTTAACTTTTTTTTTTTCTTTTTTTTACTTGTTTGAGCTAAAGTCTTCCTTCCATCCCATCACTCCACCAGTGTGTCTCATTTCTACATCGGGCAGTTCTGCGTAGACGGGATCAGGGTGACCACGTTCCGTTACTGTAAGCCAACACCGTACCTGGCACGGGAGAACACAGGACTGTACAAACGCATCCGGTGGAACATCCAAAGACTTGAAGACCAGCCACAGACAGACAGAGGACAGGGGGGAATGAGTGACAACAATGACTAGTGAGTGTGGCTTTTCCACTTCTTGTTCATGCTGTCAGGTTTAAGAGCTGTTCAGCATTTATGAGTCCACAACAATCACAGATTTATTTTCTTTTCCTCTGGTGTGGTAACAACCTAAGATTGTATCACTGTGTTGATGTGTTTTATTTAGTTACTTCCTCTGTTACGAGGACATCAATGGGCACAGAGATTTTGACAGGGACAACCACGGAGCTGCTGAACATAGTGGAGATGACAAAGTGAAGCTGTGGTACATTGTAAAGTGGGTCCAAGTGTATCCTGCTCCAAATGATTGGTAGGTGAATTTATGTCTTATTTTTCTGTCTGTCTAATGTAGGGGCCACATACAGCCTGATATGAACTCAAGTGGACCAGTAAAATAATAACATAATAAAACAAATATTTACATTTACAAACTATCCTTCAAAAAATGTGAATAACTCAAACAACTATTAACTACATACTATTATGACTACTATCATTTACACATGTGCATTACAACTCCCTGAACAGCGGGTCTACAAAAGCACAAAACATTTAGGAACACATAAAATATTATTGAAATCGCACTTCTCTTTTGCCATTTCAGGTTCATATTTGTTCAGGTTAATCACATTTTGTCAAGATAGTTTTAAATGTAAATATTTTCATGTACTTTTACTTTTTTACACTAATACAACGAGAACATTTTTTAGTTGAGATAATTTACAGGTTTTTATACTATTATTTTACTGATCTAACCCACTTAAGATGAATCGGTCTGTATTTGGCCTCTGAACTAATTTGATCTTGACACCATTGGTTGTTTATATCGTCAATGTAATTATTGCATTTCACAAATTCGGCCTATGGGCCAGAATGGATCCTTTGGCGGGCAGGTTTTGGGCCCTGGTCTAATGTCTATGTATGCACGTCTGCTTTGTCTCAGGATCTGCGGTGAGGTTCCTGAGGTTCCAGCAGCCACCTACGAGAGGATGTCGTTTATGGGCCTTGATGAGCCCTCTTGCCGCAGTGCTACTGACTGTCTGCTGCAGCGTCTGTTGTCACCACCAACAGAGTGATGTGAGAAATTGGAGGAGGAATATGTGTGTGTATCCACTGGACATCTGTATCTGCAAAATATCTTTTTGCTGTTTACAACATGCATCTCAAGTAGGGAGAGTTACTTAAAGCACTTAGGACCTGTTTGTTCTAATACTCTTTCACAGAACTCAAAGCCAAATGTGTCTTTTTTCATGTTAACCTGTAATCAGTGTACTGTTATGGAAATAATCAGGTGATGATACTCCTTATGCAATACTGACCAAAGTCCAGTTTTATACTTAAAATGACAGCATTGATGAATTAAACGAAGTGCAATTATTTTCTAAGGACTTTTATACAACAAGGCTGTAAATTTTTTGTTACATGAAGAAATAATAAATGTAATAAAATTTGAATTGTTTATTTACAATAAACATTGCATTGTCATAATTACACAATCACAGATTTGATTTTGATGAAGTTAAAGAAAACAACAAACTTCATTTATTAACAAGCTGCCATAATTTGGGCCTCAGGAGCAGGAATGCCCAGTTTTTCTTTAAATTCATTCAAGCAGTTTAAATTAATACACACAGGCTTCACCTCGCTTTCATAACTTACCATCCAAAACAGGAGGTTTAGTACGTTTTAGCCTTAACAATATGAAAGATACTCAGCCTAATGTGTTCACTTTGACCTTGGAATCATTTAGCATCATTGATTCTAGTGACTAGACATAAAAAAGGCATTTTAGTTACAAGAAAGAATAGTATCTACCATTTACAACCAATTTCCTTCATTCTCTATTTCAATAAAAATCTATATAGAACTCTTAAAGGGTAACTATGCTTCTAAATGTCTAAAGTACAAAAAGTGGAGTTTCCCTTCAGAAGAGTGAGCAATCTTTAAAAAAAAATATACACATAATTGCTTACAGAAACAAAGAAAGCACATGTAAATAGTCCAGCTTTGTGAAATACAGTGAGTAATGACTGCGAGGTACAAGAATGAAAACACACACAAACATAAAAGCTTGTTTTTCAGCTGCTACACATAGAGGCTTTGATAAAAGGCTGGAAAAATTGGAGAGACAATAAAGGGGTGTTTCTTTTCCCAGATTCAACAGTGACAAAGAGCAAGTACGAGTCTTCAAGAGTTAAGTGAGGATTAAAGCACTGGATGCCGAGGCTTCACAGGCTCGTCTCACACTAAAAAAAACATCTGCTCTTAGTTCAGTTACTAAACATGACTCAACCTTTTGGTTATTTAAAGCCAGAGAACACTGAACTTGACACGAACGGCTCAAAAATTCACTGAGTACATGTAAAGAGTTTCATCAAACTTCCAAATCCGGCCTAAGAGAAATCCCTCATTGCTACTTGATGAAGCAAAAAAACAAAAACAAAATTGACAACACTTACAGACAAAACACAGCTTGCACACAACAACTGATGACAGACAGCACAGATACACAAACATTTAAAACACACTTCAGTACCGTAGCTCATCACAGTTTGAACAATACACAGTAAATACCCACATGAACCTGATATGGAGCCTTCCCAGCATCCTTCTCACCCCAGCCCATCACAGTAGTATCCGTTAAGACCCAGAGTCGGTCATGTTCCAACATTAATGCCGTCACAGTCCTGGACGTGACCAGTGTAGACGTTTTTTGTGCTTACAGGTGGCTGTTTGACGTAGCTATAGTGCAAACAATACAAACAACCACAGCAGTGACGTTGACCATAAAACACATCTTCCTCTGTGAAAATTCATCTTCAGCAGTATTTAACTCATTAAATAATAAGCAAACCCCATCTAAAGGCTAAAACATCAGTGCATGACTCCAGTGATTCAAAGGGAAAAATATCCTTATTAAACCGACCTTTGGTAAGTAATTTCACCTCCTAAAATCCACAGAGAAGGTTATACTCAGGTTGTTATATTCTCTTTCCCCTCAGATCAATTCAAATAAATTAGAGGAAAGAATTTTTGCATCTGTATGTAGAGTTAAGATTCACATACATTACATTTTAAGATTTTGATTCAAGTGCAGTCTCATTCATTGATATTTGTGGAGATGGATTTAGATTTTTCAGTTGCCAGATTCTACATCTCCACTATTTTGCCGCTATAAGGTTATGAGGATGTGTGTTTATGGCTTCAGTAACAGTGGCTACATAAGAAAAATTAAGTAAAAGAACCATATCCGTCCTCGTAATCTCCCAACAGACTGATGGTAACCATTTGGCACAATTGGTGTGTTTATGTATAACAGCGACTTTTGAGATAAAGTGTCCATTTCCACTTTGTTAGTGTGCAGCGGTGAAGCATCATGTGGTCCTGTGAGTATGGTTTCAGGAGTGTGGGCAAAAAGTGCAATACTGTTGTCCACTAGTCAGTGTGTGTGTGCAGTCGTGAGGGGTGTAGTGTGTGAGGTAACAGGCGCAGAGCTGCTTTTGCCTCTTTCAATTTCTATCAGGTAGATTACAGACCCATGTTCCTTTTCTGGCAGCTGCAGAGGTTTTCTGGCCCTGAGCATAGACTTTCAGGCAGGGTCATAGCTACAAATTCCAAAAGACACAGTGGTCAAATGTCCTACATGTGAATTTGGGGGGGGGGGGGGGGGGGGGGTTAATTAACTAACTACCTTAAACCCAACAATCCGGTTCTTGTGTACAGGGTGATTTCTGTAGATTTAAAGAAAAATGCCTTGACACAAGTACATTTAGACTGACAACTAAGTCTCATTACCTTAATGCAGTACGTTTCAGCACTGATTTAGACTTTTCCTAAGCGGCAGTAAGTGCCTTTTGTTTTTGCATCAATTAAAAAAACAACTGTGTCCTAAAAGTAATAGTCAGCTGTTCAACAGCAGCACCACCGAACACTGTTTTTGTTTTTTTTGTGCTTGTCTATACAGTACAGTTATAAATCCCTGTCCGTCTCAGATGAACCTTCAGCCCCACAGGTCTACATTAAGGACTGAGCAGTGCATCAATACTGTTGTATAATATGGTGTGTTACTAGAAGTGTAATACATTCATATGCCAAAGCGTTCAATTTTATCTAAGAATGTAACTTCTGAAATACTTTTCGAATTAAAATTTAGTTTATATTGACACCATTTTACAACTGCTATCATAGCACTGGGATGAATAGATTTTTCTTCCATAGCTTTGAGTATTCGCCATTAGAAGGCATTCATCATTCTTGTAGCATTTTTATACTGTTCAGTACTACATATCCACTTCAATCTGCACAGCTGCACTCTCAGAGTGAAGAAGAACTTAATGGTGTGTTCATGAAAAGCTGCCACAATCTATTACAATAAACATCCACTACATGTGTTTTACCCTGTGTGTTTCGGTTTTAAAATCCCATGTGTGCATATATAGACAGCACAGTTACTGCTCAGATGTCTTTTAGATGAGGTCCAACTCACTCATGTCCGTCAGTGATGCGTCTCCAGCTCTACCACCGTCCACTCTCCCTGAGGGGAGCTCCCAGTGGTTTCTGGGGAGAAGCTGCTTACAGAGGTGACGGTGGCAGAGGGAGGGGTGAGTGGAGGCAGCAGACTGGGCCACAGGCTGCTTTCCAGCGGGCTCAGTGTGCCTCCTGCTCCCCCCGGCAGCAGCAGCAGAGACGAGCAGCCGTCACCGTTCAGTAGCAGGGTCTGGTTGATCAGCTGATGGACTATGTCGACTTTTTTCCCCCAGTCCAGATCCAGGGGTGGAGGCCTCTCTGGAGATGAACCATCTCCATCTTGGAATAGGTTGCTTGGAGTCTGTGGGGAGTCTGGAAGAGGAGAGGGGATGTGGGCGGACGGTGAGGACTCTTGATGCTTGTCTTTCTCTGGTGTTCCCCTTTCACAGTTTGTGTCCAGTTCTTGATCTGACATCTCATGTCTGAGTTGCTTTTTCTGTTTGACAGGCTTAAGCTCTTTAATCCCCTCCTCTTCTTCACCTTCAGCATCTTCCTCATCACTGTTCTCCAGGGCTTCATAAATGGTGCAGAGACCAGAGGAGGGAGACAACAGCACTGTCTGACCTTTACTGGACTGTTGCAGCTCCTGTTGCCACTGCATGATCTGCTGTCTTTGCTTGAGCTCTTGTTGTTGCTGATGCAGCTGCAGTTCCAGGTCTCTTCTCTGCTTCAGCTCCTCCTCTTCTTTCTGTGCCACCTCAGCTTGCTCTTGCACCTTCCTGTCCTCCTCCTTATTCCTTTTTATTTCCTCTTCAGCTTCCTCTTTTTTCTTCCTCTGCTCCTCCTCCTGCCTCCTCTTTCTCTCTTGTTCAGCCTCCTCCAGTGGTCTGTTCTGTTGTTCCCGGCGCTGCTGCATCTCCTGCAGCTGTCTCTGGTGTTGCTCTAGCCTGCGAAGCTGTGGACTGAGCGCCTGTTGCCCGGGGCTCCTGGGTGGGAGGTCGGCACAGGTCAACTTCGGCGGGGTGACTGCAGCATATAGAGGTTTAACGATGTCACAGTAGGATCTGGGATACGCAGAGTGCTCGCGGCGGTGCGGGTGTGGTAGGTCAGTGAAGCCTGTGTGTGAGAGGAAGCGGGAAGGAAAATTATAGTGGTGTGATGTTATAAAACACATGTGACAGGCAGCAGGACAGTGACAGCATAGCAGTGAGTGCAAGCAGAAAAGTGTAGAGGGAGACTGGCCTTCAGAGGCTCATACTTGCTTAAGGAATAGAAGCATTGTGAAGCCAAGCCCAAATATCTGCCCGTAGCTTGTAGCACAAAACTAACCAGCATTATTTATTTGTGACAGTGGCACTTTTTGCAAGCTGTAGAGCAGTGACACAAGAATGCACTAAATATTTAATTTGTAAGCCAGTATTTGTGTATAAAAAAAACCCAAAACTGTGACCCAAGGTGAGGTGACTGGGGGTGGTGGCAGGTGAGAGGCATTTTGAGCAGAGAGCAACAGTGCATACTTAATAATTTTTTCTTTTTTTAAATTTAAATGTAACCAGACCAGAAAAAGAAATTTATGTGCAGCCAACTTCCTGTATATGCAGTCACTACCAACTATGATGAGAATAACACACAAAAGCTTACTACAAGCTAAAACAGTCATTACCCTTGAATGGAGTTTATAGTTAGTCAACCAGTGATACATGCAGAAGCTCCTCATGCATTTATAGACACCCAGCATTACAAGATATATAAAATGATAGCTTGGCTTTAGAAGGAACAAAGTAATGCCTGGACATTATTCTATTGTATAGAACATCAGGTCCTAGAGCCAAGCTAACTAAACAATCCAAAGTAATGAGATGAGTCATTGTGCCAACAGTGACATGCATAAGCTCCATTTACAATAATTTAGTGCTGTAGAATGGTGCAGAAAGAATACTGAAAACTGCAGTGGCAAAGAACTAAAAAAAAACAAACAAAAAAAACCCCAACACACCCAGAGTGAACCGGAGGGAATTTTAAGTGTCAGTAGGAGAGGAGCAGCTTCTTCATGAGGCCGGTCGAGAGGTCGTCACACTTTGCTTTTGCATGAGAAGCTGAAGGAGGATCCAAGGATGGAACATCTGATGGATCATCAAATCAATGCAGTCCCAGTCCAGTGATGTAGTTTTCAGCAGAATTTCCAACCGATTCTTGTGTCCATTATCAATGGGAATGGTCAGAACTTATGTAGACATTTATTTGAACGTCATTGCGTGCATTTCACTTGGTGTAATGTACAAATAAATCATTAGCGATAGACTGAAGGCTTTATGGTTGGAGCTCAAGTGTGTGTAATGTAGCAAGATGTCAATAACCGTTGTGACAACCAGGAAACTTAGACTATTGATTTGTGGATCCAAGGTCTTTGTATCATCCCAAGAGTTTGTTTCAAAGAAAAACAAAAACTGTACAGTAGGAAGTACTTCATGGTAAAATCTAATCTTTATTTAAACTTTTAAGGTTCATTATTCCAAAAGATGGATTAACACATGAAAAAGCTAGAGTACATTATGTTAAAGTGCGAAAAGAGATTAGGAGTGATTTGGGTTCAGGAAGATGCATGTATTTTAAGACAGGAGAGCAAAAACTCAAAACATGAATACAAAACTCATTGTCATGTTCAGTAAAAAGGTAATTGCACATGAAAAATGTTAACAGTTCATTCCATATTTCTTTTGTTATGCTTAATTTTCTTGTTTTCCCCTTTTGAAGAGCTGCATTGTAAACAGACAAGTTAAATCTCATGCCAGTTCAGGACAACCAGACAATTAACTGTTAAATAAAACAAAAAAAAAACCCAGGCACACACACAGACCAGATAGTAGCAGCTATTGCACATACAGGAATTTAAGCCATATCCTCTAAATGGAAATTGGAAGTGCCACTGTTGATCTTTTCTATTTCTTCTCTTTTTGCTCTCTGATGTTTTTTTTAGTTGAACTTTGATAGGTCCACCCCCAGAGACTTCAGAAGGAACACTGACAACAAGAACTACAGTGAGATTTAGTTATGGGGAATGTAAAACAACCAGAGGGAGGTAGGGGACATTACTTGAGCTGATAGGGAGATGAACTATACATTACCTGCAAAAGAGTTCTCAGTCTTTTCACAGATACCAGAATAGTATGGAGGCTGGACATCATCTGGGTTTTCCTCTGCTTGCTGCAAAGTGACAAGCACTGATGAAGGATCTATGGCTTCCTCCGACTCTGGCACCTTCTCTCCAGAATGCTCAGCAGAGTCTTCTTCCCGTTTCCCACATTCAATATACTGCTGCTCTTCCTGGCATGGCTGAGTGAGAGGCTGCTGGAGGAGCCCAGACTCCTTGGCCTCTTCGGGCAGCTCCTCCAGTGAGAAGATTCCAGGGCTTTTGATGCAGCTCTCCCCTGTTGACTGGGCATTGGAGTTTGATGCTGTGGTCATTGTGTCAAAACCGTAAGATGCCTGCGAGGTAGCTGAAGGTGGAGTAGTGTCTTCAGCTACACCGCTCTCCCCCTCCTCCATCTCTAAACCTTCTTCTACAGTAGACAGGCAGCGTTTGGCAGAAGGCTGGATGTCAAAGACAATATTGCTGACACCTGGACTCTCCAAGGAGTCTTCCAGCTGAGCTTCCCCCTCTGTGTCACTGGCCTCATCTTCTGTTACAGAGGACGAAGTGGGGTTCGACGTGGGGGCAGTTGCAGGGCCTCCGACGATCTCATCAGCAGGCAAGGTCTCTGCCTCGGCATCATCCTCTATCTCCCGGTCCAGGTTCTGGTGGTCTACATCAAGTTTGGGAGAGAGCTGAGGAGCTTGGACATCCTGGGGCTGGAGGTTCCCATCTCGACTGTTATCATTTAGTTCCTCAGGAGTGCTCGTCTCACTGCTCAGTGTGCTTGACAGCGACATCCCGGGGGCAGACGGGGGGGCTACAGTTGTGGTTTGCTGAACCGAAGCTGGACCAGGCTGCTCCATATACATCTGAGCCTCTAGACTTTGTAGATGATCTTTATCTGAGGAAGGTTGGGGAGCTTCTTGGTTTTCAGGAACAAAAGGCGCAGAGCCCAGTTCCAGCCAGGCCTGTGCTGGAGAATGAGTCGGGGTCTCTGAGTCTGCTTGCCAGGGGTCTGCCAGAGGACTTGCTGCAGCTGCTCCAGCCACATGTCTGGGTTCAGAGGCATGTTGATCTAGTACCTGTAGAGGCTGGGGAGGTTCTGCCCAGGGATCAGCAAATGGATTGGGCTGGTCCCACTGAGCAGCTGGGGCTGAGGGCAGCTGAGGAGGCGGAGGGGGTGGCTGGGCCACTCTGTTCAAGTTGTCCAGTCTTTCATCTTCAGCAAAGTCATCTTCATCAGCATTTCCGTAGCTTTCCAAGCCACTTTCCGTCACACCCTCACTAGCCATCTCCACATCTTCATCATCATCATCCACATCATTGTCATCTCTAGTTCTCTGTGGTTCATCCGTCCGCTCTGATCCAACATCCATGTCACACACCCGGTCATCATCATCCTCGTCATCTTCATCCTCCTCATAGTCATTAACTGGTATGTCAGGAACCTTCTCAAAGTCAGGTGATCCTGCAGAGGCTCCTTCCATGTCAATGGCTCCTTTGAGGCTGCCGTCACCCAGATCATCCATGCTCTCTGTCCCCTCCAGGACACCAGGTGCACTTAATTCGGATGCACCTTGCTGACTGACGCTCACCTCCTCCGAGTCCAGCTCAGAGAGCAGGGCACCACCAACTCTCCAGGCAGATCCTCCAACTGGGCCAGCAGATCCTGGACGAGACTCCTCAGTGGGCTGTGTGGTCCCACTCATCTCTGACACAGAAACCAACTGACTTCCTTCCCGTTCCTCCTCATCCTCCTCCTCATTGAGATTGGTGGAGGGAGCCATTTGAGGGATGATGTTCTCTGCTGCTATGGGAGCTTTAGATGTTGAAGGGGCTTGGTCAGTTACCAGGTAAAATGGCTCCTCAGATGGCTGTGGAGGAGAGGCCACTGGTGGTAATGAAGGCTCAGCTGGTGTAGCAATCTGCTCCTGTGTTGGTAGTGAATGTACACTGCTTTCTTGATGCTCCTGCAGCGGTAAGGCTGTCCTGACAGGGCTCTGTGGAGGAGAAAGAGCAGCTGCATGGCTTTCAGCAGTCTCTTCTTGTACCACCTCTGGTTGAGTGCTCTGAGCCAAGACTGTTGGAGAAGCTTTCTCTGGCACAGAGGCAGCAAGGGATGATCCTTGTGGTAAAACTACATTAGCTTCTGCTTGTGTTTCTGGCACAGCTTCTGCTGTTGCCACCCTTGCTGCCACTGCACCAGCAACACCACTTGAAGCGCTACTTACTGAAGTAGTAGCAGGTGCTGTAGCATTTGAAACTGCTGTTTTCTTGCTTGCAGTGAAAGGTGAAACAGCCTGCATAGGTTTTTGTCCACGTTTTGCCTGAGGGGTGTTGTTTACAGGTTTGTTGCTGGCTGGAGAAGCAGGTGGGGTCCGGCCAATAGGTGGTTTGTTAAGAGCGAGGAATTGCCCAACAACAGGTTTGTTTATGCCACTGGGTTTTGCAGCTTGAGATTTGGACTGTGATGTTTTCGGCTCTGCTGCCTTGGTTGTAGCCCATTTAGAAGCAGTGTTGAGCTTCACTGCCGCTGTGGGTTTTGAGGGCTCAGGTCTTTTGGAGGCAGCAGAGCTTGAAGCTGTTGGCTTCTTGGTCACTGCAGCAGTGGGCGGTCGGTTGACGTCTGGAGCAGGAGAGAAGAAAAATGTAATTATTAAAAATGAACATTTGTTAATTTATTTACTTAGTCTATCAAAAAGATAAGTATCTTGGGCTGGATTTATGCCAAGTTACTTTCCTTACAATTCACAATTTCCAAGGGTCATTAACATCACAGTGTAACAGTTCTGACATATATATACACTGAAAGAAAAAAGTGCCCACTATTCCAAGTTCAAGATCTAAACAATCTTGACCTTGGAAATGATATGGTTAACCAACTTTTAAAAAACAGTTTAATCATCATCTAAAGAGTGATTCAGTTATTACAAATGTTCACCTTTCTTGACAGCTTGAGTTTTGGGTGGCTGTGCCACTGTGGTTTTGCCAGTAGAGGGTGCTGTGGTAATTCTGGAGGCAGCAGTTTTTGCAGTTGAAGTTGTGGTGGGCCTCGTAGCAAGCCGAGATGTTGAGGGAGCTGTGGCAGGCCTGAAGCGTGAGAAAGTATTTGGTTGGCATAAAAACAACAGAAGTAATGTAGGAAAAAAGAGAAAAGAGTGATGTAGCTAAAATTTGGTAGTCAATCTGATTCTCAAGAGCTACATACATTTACAAGCATAAAAATATTACATTACAAATACTAATAAATGACCCAATCTAATGTAGACCACAAAAGCAATTTCAGTAATGGGAACCCATTAGCATAGCCCCATCTATCTACTGACTCACATTAATGCTCTTGTTCCTTGTTCTCCAGTCACTACACCAGGAAAGGGAAAGGTGTAATGGGATGTGAGAATGACAGAAGGAAAAAACAAGATGGAAAGTGAACAGAAAATTTCAATAAAGGAACAATGACATAAAAAAAAGTAAATGCTGCGGGAGATGAGAACTGAGATGAAGAGAGGGATAAAAAAAAAGAGGGGACACTGTTGTGAGAAAATGGTGAAAGAGAGCAAGAAAAAGGGGACAGGAAGTAGTAAATGAAGAGTAAGACTGAGGAAAACTGAGGTGGCCAGTGATGTTGAAGAGAAAAGTAAAGTAGGAAAACAAAACTATAGGATGCCAGCACCAAGTGAGAGACAGGAGGACAGTTTAAAAATCAATCTTGTATTAGGTTCTTTGTCAGCCGTCTAGTCTGGAGGAGTTTGTAGAATTTCTCACACTGAACTATAACATGTAGTAATTGCTTTAACCCTTTCATGCATGAATTATGAGAACATTAAATCAAGATTTTTTTCTTTATTCCTCTTTGGGCATTAAATAAACAATGTGATTATTATTATTATTTTTTTTTTTTTTTTTTTAAATGAAGCTATTTTTCATGGAGTTGCAAAAATGTCCACCAAGCTGGACACCATGAGTTTAATTTTTGAACCAAAGAAACATGTATTTACTGATATACTGTGTGAAAACTATGAAATAAAAACATTAAATGCTGCTAATTTGATGTTTTCTCACATTTTAACATACACTACAAACAAAAAGTTATGGATAGTTTTAATTTTTGGGCTACAGTTTTAATTTTTGGGCTATTTTTTTTCAGTTGGGATTCTTACACAACACTTTTTACTTTTTTGTGTGTGAACTGAAACATTTATTTTAATGACCAAACAGTTTTATTTACAAATGGCAAAAATGACAAAAAAAAAACAAACAAAAAACTTAACTTTTTGTTTGTAGTGTATTCTAATACTAGTCATTACTCACTTCATGGACATAATATGCCAAAAAAAAAAAAAAAACAAAACATTAAAAAAAAAATTGTTGTTAATTACAGTCTAATAACAATAATAAGAAATTGATTTACACTCGAACATGTTAGATTTTTTTTTTTTTTTATCAAGAACAGCAAAGTTACAGTGATGTTTTCAATTGCAGTGTATGGGATGGTGCATAAGCGTCCAATGGTTGGCTGATATGAAACTAAAATGACAAAAATCCATGAACATACAAGAGAACAGCTGTAGAATAACTGTCCACTGTAGTGACCACTATGCATGAAAGGGTTAAATTAGAGTTCAGAGCTTGATTTGCACTTCATGCTCTGTACCTCAGATTTCTACATGTGTAATTGCTGAATCACTTAATAAGATCCAGATCTGGCATATTGAAATGCATAAGCTAGAACCACAAACTGAATATAGACCACATTTATATTATTTTAAGTTTCTTGGATCAATGAAATAAATTGGATTTTCAGTGAAGTCTTATGTATAACAGACATATTAAATTTGTACCAGATGTGACTAACAGTCTTAAGAAGCAATAACCTACATACACTCATCTGAATACTTCTTGTGCTGTGCTATACTGAGCTCTAAAATCTCTCCACACAATACATTTGCCATGTCATGCTGCAATGCACTGCTGCACTGGCTAACCTACAAACAGTGAGTCTGGTAAGAAAGTCATCAGCTGCAGGCAGTACTAGCACTTATTTCTACACAGGAACTGTCTGTGTACAAAAACAATGCAAAATCTCAGCGCTGTACATAATTTGCATGAAATCTGTTTGTACTAAAACAGACTGCTTTTCACAACAAGCACAATCTAATGCAATTGCCTTGAGGAACTGTGTGACCTGAGCACCAAGTACAGCAATCTCCAATGTGTCGTCTTTCAGACTTGAACTGCCCATACAGTAGATAAAGCCAAAACTACGACTTTGATGGATTTCAGCACAGCTGCATAGCATGCCTGCATGCAGATGCCGCTCCCACATTACAATAAGCATTACAATGACCAATTGTTTTGGCCTGAGATCAGACAAACCCCGGCACAGATGTGGGAAATCGTAATTAGCTGCTATCAGTCAAAGGATTTGGGTAGAAACTGGAACCAAACACTGTCAGAAGGGATGGGCAATATGGATGAAGACTATTATAAAATTCTATACTGTGGTAATTATTATATACAGTGTACATTTAGATATACACTGCACAGATTTTGTCTTATAGGTCAGTCTGTAAGGGGATCACTTGATCTGTTTAAGGGAAAGAAAATGACATCCTGACCCCAAAACCCTGCAAATATCTAAAAAGGGTTGCAACCACAGACAGGACCGAGCAATAAAACAATAGCAGCATTCATAATTTTTCCTTTGTACATTGGGCTCATTTTGTTAACACTATCAGTGAAAACGTTTAATGTTTAGTTTGCCTGTTTTACTTAATTTTATTCAATTTGTCAGTCTGTTATGAATGATCTGCTACTAGACTCTAGAAGTATATTGCAGCTTGACAAGTTATTTTCTGGTCATAAAGAATTGTTGAAATCCACAAATAACCATCGGATTCTTCAACATCCATTCAACAAAATAAGCCTATAAATTTTAAAGAAATAAGAATTTGACATTATCATACTTTTAATTTTGACTGATAAAACAACACATGATAATGACATTCTGAACATACCGCCCAGCCCTACTGAAAAGTTTCAATCTATACATGAATAAACTGGTTAATGAAGAGCAAGACAAGAAAAATGAACTTGAAGGTAGTTGGCAGCAGAGCGAGTGAGAGTCTGAACTATTCTGACAGAAAAACAACAGGAGGACATGATTTGCTAAGGCTGTTTTTATATGTAATCCTGCCTGAATGTGAATTGACTTAATTATAGCAGGAATCAAGGTGGACAAAATTGAGTGGACTGATTCCTCTAAGGGTAGAGAGGGGATAAATTAAGCCAAAAGCAAAGAGCTGAGAATGAAAAGAGTAACAGGAGGTCACAGACAATATAACCCTATACAACGTCCAACCCATCCCTCCATTGTTTTATGATGAGTCATAACTCATAATGGTTTATTCCTGAGGGGCAGCACACTGAAGAATGATAGAGCCACTAATGCCTGTACTCCACACTCTGCTCCTGGGTGGTGACTGGTGGTTGTGTTGTTGGTGTTTTAGTATGGATTACATTTCCTGCCATCAGAGGGTAGAGATCAATAGAAATCACAGTCCAAAGGGAGTATGAGATGCATTACACAGCCATCTACAGGATTACAGTGACCAAACGAAGGGTCTTTAAGGGGAAGGGTCAGCAAAGGGACAAGTCCCTGATACACTTTAAGGGCTCTGTCATAAAATACAGTCAATATTCAAATGTTTACAGCAGGTCCAAGCAACACGCCTGTGGCATTAACCTACAGAGCAGATGCAACATCTGGCTGGGGAAAAAAAAAGCCAAGGGATTTTTCTGTTTAAGCCATATCTACTCCAGCCATTCATCTGTGACTCCCTTTTCTCTTGTTTGTTCTGAAACACAGCTGTGATCTACACTCCCCTGGCATATCTTGTTCTGTAGATTAATACATTCTGTTTCAATTTGAAAAGAAAGAGCTGAAAAGAATAGGGAAGACTTTGCCTAAAAGGTACATTTTATCATTGTTGCCGTCATCTTAAATGCAGTAGAAGTATTTTCCTCTCATCTCTTCAAGGACCCCTTCAGAGATAACAAATGGAAACTGAGAACCCTAACAATACCTTGTTTGGCTTGTAGGCTGTCCAAAACCAGCTGCTTTACTCCGTACTGTGAGCAAAACATTCCTGGAACTTTTGAGGGTCTACAGTTATCTCCTTGACAATAAAGGGTGAAGGCCTGATTCAGCTCAGTGGAGAGTGCAAAGCAATAGCATAGCAAACAGCAGTGGTTCTCTTATGGAGGCCCTAGGCACACACTGTCATAGTGATGGATGCCATCGGCCTTTTCTGTTGGGACAGTAATCCCAACCAAGACCGTTGGGCTGAAATCACAACTTTATCTCCAATAGGAGAAAATGGAATAAAAAAGGGGAGAAAGACAATGAAATCACAAGTATGTGTAGCAAAGAAGCAAGACATTCTTCTAATGTCATTCAGTGAAATGTCTTAAAGTACCAGTGAGATACATTTCCATTACAGCTCATTTAGGATTCTGAATAATGGGAATACATCTTCATCTAAGACAACAAAAAAGTACTATCATACACAAGTTCATTCCAAATAATGACACTTGAAACATTCATAATTTCACATTTGTTTGGCAACATGAGGGCATAATCAATTTCTGCTTCATGTTACAAATACTCTCTGAAACATATACCGTGTATGCTGAAAAACAACTGCGAATACAACACTGAATGAAGTAAGGCTCTGAGAGGGACTTGAGGACATTCTGGCCCCATGCCAAGCACTGTACCCGCACAGACGGCAGAAAAAAGGAGAAGTGGGGGGAGTGAAGACAGAGACAGGTTGGGGTAGACAGACTGATTGCTCAGTCAGTACAAGGACACCATACCCCATCACTAGATGGAAGCAGAGCAAAGCAGGTACTAGATTTTACAACCTTGGCTCCTACTCTAGTTACCGAGAGCCCTTAATCGCCAACTGTCTTGGACGAAAACATTATCCTGTCTTTCAAATTGTGTATTTACATATGTACAATTTGTTCTGGTTTCCTAGGATGTCCTGTTACTAAGGAACCTTCACATGTCAATACCACAACTAAAACAGCACTGCCTCATTACTGGGTATACCGTCTGTTGAAAGCTTGCCTTTAATGACTAAGATGAATGTTGAAGTCAGATAATCTTTTTAAAACCCAATATGTTTTCACTCCTCCCTGTGGGCCAATTAGCATTAATACTTAATGAGAGACACTGGTCTTTCCATTGGTCACAGGGAGCGTATTTTATTACACTATGATGTGTGTTAAGGTTACACTTAGAGAAAGCTTGTATGTCTATCTAGTGTCCATCTCTGTGTTACATGAAGCTTCATATTCGCTACCATAAAAATGCACAAACAGAACAGGATGAAATGCGTGTTTCGGTTTGTACAACACTTATGAATGGGAAACAGTAAGGGCAAGATTCCAAAGCTAAATTACAAAGAAAAGTCTATGTATCTAATGTGCACCAGCTAATGTGACTGGGTAGTATATGTTGTCTTAAGAGCTTAGCGTTGCTATGCTCTAAATTATAACCAACACCAGTCACTACTCTGATCACAGTCTGTTGAGTCTCTGAATCTGCCAGTCAACACAAACTTCCGTCTTTACACAAAGGTGGCACAAAATGCATCATGTAGGTCAGTCACAAGGGCAGACACCTGCTGCTTCTGTTCTCCGTTGTTGTGCTAAACTGAGAGACAAGTGCCTGATAACACATCTTGACCAAACAGTAACATAAGGATGTTGTACCATGTAATCAGACTCCTACACTCAAAATGCCTCATCTGATTAATTCACAAGATTCCCTCATCTTGATACAAACCACACTGAGCATCCAGAATGTCACCTAATCTGACCCACCACCACCAATGTCTTATCCCACAGTTGAATATGACACTAAAGTGGTCATGGTCACTTCTGACCACAAACACAAATGATGAAATGAATCCATCCATTCCCAAACACGAGTGAGAACTTGATCTCCAAATACAACATTTGCCATCTTAAAATGGACTCTTCCTTTGCTGTATCAAAAAACAGATATGCAGCACAGGGTAAAACATTTTTCCTTAATTTAATAAGAGGAACATTAGCGGGAGGACAAGTTGGGAGCAAATCCAATTAAACCTCTCAGCACAGAGCATTACATCTTGGTGGATTATGGAATGGTAGAATGTTTATTTTGACGGATTAACTTTACTCACACAACTGGATAAGTACGTTAAATGAGATTAGAAAGTGTAATTAATAATATTTATGAGAATTTCAGGAACATTCATTTTCTAGTTACTGTTTTAACTTCCGCTCAGAAATTACATCAGGTAATTCAACTAGGGCTGCACGATTTTTCCTCTTAGAACTCAGTTCTCGATTATTGGGTAAAACTACAAAAGACAACAGAAGTTGGCACGTTGTTTTTGTGCGCAGCCTGCAATGCAATGCACTGCTCCCACTCTGGTATGTGATGATGTTTAAGGTGCTGAAATAAATTGGTGGTGCTGCTATCTTTGTTAAATACTGCCTTCTGGCAGAGTTTGCAGCAAGGAATGGTTTGGTCTTCATCGGAAACTTCAAAGCTGTACCAGTTCCACACAACCGACTTCCTCTTGCTATCTTTAGCAATGAACTCACTCTCCTTAGCAAACACCATTTGTGTACTAGTGTGTGGAGACCAAAGACTGTGGAGACTGCTTTAACAGTTAGGAGGAGGAGCCTACGGTAGCCTGGAAGCGCATGGCCTGGAGGCACGAGAGATGAAATCCGATTGGATGATTAACCTTTTTTAAACATCGTCCTAAATAAATAAGCAGATTTAAAAAATCAATTAACTGTGCAGCCCTAATATCAACATTAAAAATGTAATTTATTCACTTTGGTATTTACTTCCATTTTCCTCGAATGTTGTTGGTCAAATCAACTCTGAACCTTTATTTAGCACAAAGTGTAATCTCAGCAACTTTGGGCCACATGGAGCAGCCTCTACCCAAAATCACTGACTTCGTATACTGGTGATTATGATAGGTCAATGGTTCTCTAACCAGGGGAGGGGGCAGCTTTCTGCCAGGGGGTCTGTTTGGGACAAAGCATTATTCTTTAGTGTCACTGGTGCTGTTAAAGCCCTCTGTCTCAGGTTATTTTTGCTAACATGACTCACTGGTGAAGTGAAATCTGACTCAATAAACGGTTCTAACGCCACAATGGACATCGTTCTTCACTGCTCCCTTTCAGAGCACCCAGATAAACAATGTCACCCACTCAGCCAGTTTGTAAGGGGGATTACACAGTTCACTCAAAAGCTCAGGGAGGGAGAAGATATGTCTGGTAGACTGAACAACAACAAAAACAAAAGAGAATATGCACGTGAGCAAAGTTTAGCATTAACTGATACACTCCGTGAAATATCTAGCGACTCAACAAGGTAACTTCATGTTCTGTGTCAGTGATCTAGTAAACTACTTTCTTTAGTCAATTCTCCAAACGAAATGAGTTCATACCTGGTGGTCTTTAAAACAGCTGCACCATCTGCTTTTGCTGCTGTGGAAGTGCCTGATTTTGGGCCAGTGGATACTGCTGGCCTGCTGGTTGTAGCTGCAAAAAAGAAATCCAAAGCAGAATAAAACATGTTTAAGCATAGACTGACAGAGAAATGGTAAATTGAGATTGAGATCCGATAACTTTCAGAGTCAAAGAAAGTGACAATGTTTAAAAAAAACAAAAAACAAAAACAAAAAACACAATCACTGGTAGGTAACTGAGAAACATTTTGATATTAAATATAATTCAACAAGCAGACAGGTTGCCAGGTCTCCAGAGATAGTGCTCGCATACTGTGGATTTAAAGATCGAAAACTCAGTTCATTAGTTACATTTACTTTGTCACCCTAAAATTAATTATACAGTACAGTCAAAGCCAAAAGTTTTAGTAATTACACAGATTGACTCTTTGGCTAAATCTGCTTTATTTGCCAATAAAAGTCTTTGAAACTCAAAAAGCGTATACTTGTTTTTCAGTGAAATGCATGGAAAAGCATCTTTTAAAAAAAAAAAAAAACCTGAAGCAGCAAAGTGAGCGAAAATATTTGTGTCACAAATGTGACAAAACAAGCCCAGCGTCAATACAAATAAGACGAATATTGTGAAGTTGCATTGCTTTCAAACAAATTCACAAGATAAAGCAATTCCTCGAGATCACACAGTAAAAACAGTATTGTCAAAAAGGTCAGTAAATGGACTTCTACCAGCAAACTGTATACAACATATAATCCAACCCTACTTATTAGTTTTATGTCATTCTGACTCACCTGCAGGTTTGGGTCTTGCTACATTAACAGTCTTTGTAGCCGCGCCGTTCACTGTTGTTGATCTGGTACCATTTGTTGCTGTGGTAGCAGCAGCAGAGGTAGTCCTGGCAGGTCCAACAGGCTTCTTGTTGGGCACCTTGGTTTGGTTTCTGGGTGCAGAGGGCACGGCTGCTGCCGTGCCCACTGGTCTTCTAGGTATAGCTCCTGATGTTGAAGCTGATGCCGTTTTTGTTGTGGCTGTTGTTTTCTTGACTGCAGTTGTCTTTGCAGATGCATTATTAACAGATTTGATATCATTCACAGTGCGATGTGAGGCTGTACCAGGTCGCGAGGTGGATGTCGATGCCCCTTCGTTCTTGGATGTGGGATGTTTTGTTCTGGGGTTGACTTTAGGGTTTGCTGCCACTGGCTTTCCGCTGACTTTAGCCACAGCCTGGGGTGGTGCATCATTTGTAGCTTCCTCTGGCTGCGATGGAGCTTGCTCAGTTATGTTGGCTAGAGAGGAGGAGGACTCAGCTACTGCTGCAGCTTCAGTGGGCTCTGTGGTTTCCATGTTAACCCCATCCGGTTTCATTCCCTCCTAGAGTACAAATGATGATGTTTCTACTTTTGCCAAATACTTCCGGGCGTTACACACGTGTCTTGGTCCAGTTCACTTGAATGTCCTGGTTTAAAAAAAAAAAGAAAAGAAAAAAAGACAAGTAGAAATAGGATATTAAAGCAGGAAATGCAATAAAGAAATTCTCTTTAAATTAGTAATTCTCACAATGGATGGCTCCTCCATCTACCATAAAGCTCCTATATAACAAAAAAATGCTAGTGGTAATATTACAATGCCACAACAAAGGAACCAATAGTTGTTTTTAAACACATTTTACCAGGCAAGAATATCAAAACTGATGACTTCAAATGATTTCCAGTCAGAAAATGTGAGGAAAGCTGTGGTTGGACTGAAAAAGTGAGGTTTCCCAATCCTTTGACATGACAAACAGCCCACACAGGATGAGGAGAGGGAGGACGAGTATGACAACAAGCACCGAATGGCCCATTTGTTTGGTCACTGTTTTCATGCCTGATGTGATGATACAGATGTTGCTTGTAAAGTTTCCCAACAGTCACAGTTGCTTAAAAGATATCCTTGTGCTGCAAGATTCCTTAATTGACAGTACTAGTGGCAAATCTAATGCAGACTACTGTGGTAATGAGCTGAAAAACAGGAAGACGACACCAGGTCAGGAGGGGAGTGATGCGTGTGTGTCTTAAACTCATTAACCTCATTTAAATTCTTTTTGCAGTTAATGGAAAGACTTCTTCTCTGACCAGTTAGAAGGAAATTTCCCTCCTTCCTCCACCCCCTTCTCCCTTCTGACCACAGAAGCTTTTCCCTTCCCCCTCTCAATCGCTCATTTTTCTTCTATAGCCACTTGTTCCCCTCTACTCCTTGTTCACACCCACCCCTCCTCCCTCTGCTATGAGATCTGCTTCCAGTAAATTGCTACACAGATGGTCCAGCCATTGGAGCCTCTGGATGGCCCAGGAAACAGGCTGTGCAAGAGATGAATGAAGAGGAAATAATAAAAGGTTGATATTGATAAAAGCAGAGCAGAGACCTACTTGGATAAGATAAATAGAACAAGACAAAAAGCTTTAGACAGAGAACAAAACATAAAAGCAGCAATGAGGCCAACCCAAAAGGTAAAGAAGCAGTAAATGGAACTTTAACAAGGAAGGTGAGAATAACTACAAGGAAAGGCACAGGTAACAAAGTCATCCAGAATGGCAAATGCTAATAGCCATGGATGTATGAGAAGGAATGAATCTGTGGTTACAAATCCTATAGAGAAGAATAGTGATGTCTCCTTGAAGATATCCAATTTAGCCAATGTTTAGAGCCATTTGGGACAGAGCTGCCAAAAATCAAATCCATTAGCATCATGCTACAAACATGGAATTGAAGGTTTTAAACC
Source organism: Sphaeramia orbicularis (assembly GCF_902148855.1). Classification (NCBI taxonomy): domain Eukaryota; kingdom Metazoa; phylum Chordata; class Actinopteri; order Kurtiformes; family Apogonidae; genus Sphaeramia; species Sphaeramia orbicularis. The sequence goes on from NC_043957.1 coordinate 36,670,483, forward strand.
CATTAGCAAATTTAGAACCATACAATGGTAAACAAGGAATAGAGATGATACAGTTTGACATATTAAGCATAAATCTAAAAGTTTTTCTACACCACCATGCACAGTACATCCGGATGCACAATTTGCACGTCACATCTAATTTACTGCGGTAAAAAACTGCAACTGCGGTTTGAGTCCACTTTGTGAACTACCAATACAAAATGTATGGATCACAGATCATTTTTAAATGTTTCATATCAAAAACACAGAAACTTCAAATTTGCAGCTGACGAGATGACTCCATCCAGTCTACTCAAAACAGGAAAAAAGAAGAGCTGTGCCCAATGGCGAGAACAGGAATGCCAAGTGTTTGACTGGAACAGAGACATGCATAGCATGGCATAGTTTTGCCAATCCAGCAACTAATGCTAGAGGCTTAACAGCTAGCAGCATGGATCAAATTCCTCATGTGATAAGTGATGACCCCTCTCTGGTCAAATAAAGACTAGCTAACATGATATGATGCAACACAGAGGAAGTAAATGGATCATAAAACCCCATCCTCACATGCACAGATGGATACATTTTGTTTCACTATACAATAGCTAACACTGCTTGAACAAATCACTGTTGGTTTGCTGTCAGTAAATTGTTAGCAAGATCCAGTTGAGACCTTAATTGTCCCATCTATCATAATTCATATTTTGTCTCAACATCGGTGTTTTCTTTTTGCCTTCAGAGTAAATAATTGCAGTGAAGAAGTCCAATATCTTATGTTACTATTTGGCGATAAAAACAGATTAGGGATCAATAATGGTAGCTACATGCATTTTGATGAAACAAACAGATCTCCACTGTCCGCTGTTCTCCCAGTCTCAGATTCAATAGCATATTCAAAGCTTGTAGTGTCACATGGTTAATTACAATTAGCTCAATATCACTAATGGCAATTACAATGTAGTGCCAGTGTTGTTAAGTAGAGGCAAGCTGGAGACAAAAGACACAAGTATATGATTTGTTCAAAGCATAAGAAGAGGGAGTGTGTTTATAAGTACACCCGTTACTTTGTGAGCTTGTTAGAGACGTCTAGACAAAGAAAGAACTCTGTGCCCTCAGTTGCATTTACATTCCACTTCATCTCATAGAGAAATATGGCCTTATGCATCTTTAAATCTTAACCCCAACCTCTGTCTTGAGGCAGTTTCATTACATCTGTCCAAGCCTCACTGTCTCAGTCTCTCCCTCTACACTTGCAGACATCAGAAGTGGTGCCTGACAAAATGGGTCACTTTTAATACTGTGTCTAATACAAGCAGAGAGGGATTTAGTTGTGTTGAGAGCATAGCAGGGGTTTGGAATGCATTGTGCAGACTGCTGGAGGTGGTGGTGGAGGGGGGCTGTTGACACTGATGCTGGGGCTTAATGTCATCTGTAGATTTGTCCATGAGTGCTGTTCACAGCTGCCATTTATGGGAGAAAAAGACAATACACATTAGCAGTGTAACAAACTGCGCATTTATCCTGCTGCTAAATGCACACACAAGCTGTTAGGGAAACAAGGAACACAATTTTAGAATTCAAGCATAATTTTTCTCAGATGGAAGCACAATGTTTTTCAGCTCCTTGTGAGAAACTGCCACTTCTCTCAGTGTTATGTGATCAAGAGAACATCTGACCCATCCACATTCCAGCTATGTCGACTTCCTCAAGACTCCTCAGAGCTACACACTGACAGCTGGCAGTGTCTGTTTTTATGTGTGTTTATGTGCATGTGTGCCTGAGTATGGCGTGAGGAAGGCCAGGACACATGTGCGTGCCATGTATACAAGCATAAATGGCCAAAGAAGTATGTAGGATGAAAGTGTGCATGACTTGTGAATGTCATTTGTGCAAAATTCAACTAACAGTAGAAAGCAGAATTAACTGGACAACCATTTCTTGCATTCTTACAATTCCACAGACACTTGATTCAAGACAGTATTCATTGTAGAGCTACATCTTTCACCACTTAAATCCAAGCAAGCTGACCTGATGAACCCAATCCACATCACATGGCCTGAAAGTGGAGTAGGATGATGAAATAGGCTCCCTGACCATGCATCAAAGATATGGATTAAATACATGGATACGTCAGTGATATGAATGAAAAGTTGGTGAAAAGAGGTTTGTTCATGCAAGGAAATAGAGAGGTTTAATCCCATTTAGGAAAAGAAGGGAGTTTCCAAATCTCATGCTTAAGTTAAGCATCAGAGTAACGGCACAGATGTGGGGAAAAACTGTCCTCGTTATGAGACAAGAAAACTAAAACAAATTCACAACAAACGTGGGAAGGTCAGTCATCACTAGGGAAATTGGAGACATGTGTATAGGCCTGCTTCTCCTTCTGACCATACAAGGCAGGCAGTGGTTTTGTTTTTGCCGTATCACTAATACAGAGTGAGAGAAAAGTGAAATTCAATCTACTCTTGGAACAGACGTCTCAAAGCATGCTCAGAGTGGAGACAGAGTGCATATTTGTGACTACGCAACTATACACAATCTTCAGCTCCTCACATTAAGTGTGTGCAAAGTTATCTCATTCTTGCATACAAACATATCAGTAAATTTTGTGTCTTAAGAAGGATTGTACAAAAAAGGCAAAGAAAAACCAAGTTTAATTAATCAAAAATACACCATTAAAGGAATGAGACTTTTGGTGGAACTACAAACAAAATTTGCCATGCATAGACAAGCATCAGCACAGCACAAAGATCTTCCAATGATGTACCTTTAATGAATAAAAATGCAACAGCATTATCACTTTTTCCCATATAACAAATCTTCAACATGCAGTCACTTCAGCATTGCAATTATACAGACACAAACTCTCCTCAGCTGTTAAAACTGACACCAATTACCCCAAGGGCAACTAGGAAATAATCTAATTGGCCAAATGTCGTTAATGCATGAATCCACCTCATATGTCAAAGGTTCATACAGTGTTAATGGACTAATCCTTATTTATTGTGTTTATCACATTTCAGTCTTTTGCACCATGTTCAAATCATGCGATAATGTAAACATGATTTATCGTTTAGCACAGCAGCCAGACCAACAAATGCAAGACTGGAAGCTGCAAACATAAACTAACCTGGGTTCACTTCACATTACAGGGCTCAGTCAAGTAAGTCCATCCTGTCCCAGGTCCAACACAGTGATAGAACCTGAACTTAATGATGGTGACAGTTAGGGGTGCAATGGTACAGGTAGCCCACGGTTCGGTCAGGTCCATACTGCGGTTCTTGGGCCATGGTCTCGGCATGAGTTTTGTGCATAAAGAAAAGAGTTTTTTTTTCTCCCAAAATTATATTTTTATTTTGTTCCTCAGCAAAACCAGAATTTCACAGTAGGAACAAATCACATCACTGTCCTGAATAAAATAACACTTTCTGTACTGAACAATATAACCCTTTCTTATTCCTTGACTAATTGTATACCGTCGTATAAAATAGGAGCATGCACACATAAGACCCAAAGGGAGTTTTTTTAAAAAAATAAATTCCTGTTCTGCACAGGGATGCAAGAGAAAAAGGTGATATAAAAAGGCCACGGTTATCTACTGTACGCACTTTCTTGTAATAGCATGTCACGGTATTGTATGTATGTCAGAGTCCTGTACCGGCTTGGGCAAAAAATAAGAAAATTAAAAAATTTGTGGGTATGGGCATGGGTAGAATTAAATGAAATGCAAGCAGGTAGCAGGCAAGGAAGTGACAAAGTAAAAGAAGATTCATGGTTGAAAATAATTTGCAGGACATTAAATGATAATCATCGAATTTGACAGTGGTTGAGCCACAGCTGGTTTGTTCTATTGTGAAGTGAGCTTCACCTTTGTTTACATCTGGCCACAGACGGCGTTGAGCAGCACATATTAGAGATTTCTTGATGGTGTGCGTTTTACTCAAAAATAGAGCCCTTAAAAGTGAGTTACTCTGTAGACAATTTGTCTAATTACAGGTCAGATCACAGGTCTAATGTACGCGGATATGGGCAGGTGCAGGTTTGCAGGCAGACACCCATGTCTGCCCACCATGGTTTTTCCAGAGTACCATTGCATCCCTAGTGACAGTTTGCTCAACTTTGAAACAACCAATATAAATCATGTGAGTGAAGGATAATGCAGCATAGTTGAAAATCAACCATACTGACACCATAAAGTGTACCACTGGCTGTGAAGAGCACAGTTAAATGGAAATTCCTTGCAACTTTCAGGCTTCTCCATCACCCATGTCGTGTCATAAATTACAGACTGTAACTGTGTGGCAGACATAGCTATGCTCTTTTCATGTTGTAGAATGTACTGAAGCAAAGACCCTGGACATGACTGTTTACAGTTCAACACCTACTAATCACTGGACACACTCTTTGCCGGCTGACCAACCGGAAAATGCATGCCAAGTTCAAAACAGCTACTGTCCATTAGGGAAGCGAGTGTAAGGGGATACCAGCATTGTTTGTCAGTATCTCAGTGTTTGACAAAACAAAAATTGTTGTTTGTGCCACACACACCCCTTTTCATAAACATGTTTCACTAAAACAACCATATAAGGACATGTAACCACAAAAATACACAGGCACAGTACTAATGATAGAGAGAGCAAAGCCAACCTTTAAATTTTGGACAAGTCAAAAGACCGTGTCCTCTCCACAGTGGACTGGATCACTCCAAAGTAAGGATGCACCAATCCAACTTTTTCAGTTCCAATGCTCAGACCTTGTGTATCAGTCGATGCCCAATACCAATCCGTTATTGTTGATTTAGAGCAGACTACTGTTGTAGATCACAACAGTATAAATCACTCAGCACATATTCCACCCCCCCGCGATTTTACCGATCCAGCTAAAATGTTAATATCACGGCAGATATTCGATCCTAATATTGGATCGGTGCAACCTTATCACAAAGGTCTCCTCAGTCTTTTTAGTTTTGTTTATTTTGCATTTGTCCCACATCATGTTCACCATGGAGCTGGTTAATGGGACCTTCCCTGCCATGTCCTGCTAATGCCAATGTGGAGAGGGCTACATACAGAGGCTCCCAACCGCCTGAAGGAAACTATCAAGAAGATGAATGACACTGTGAACACCTCATTATCTGTAGACAAAAGACCACAGTAACAGTCAATGATCTCTCATCTCAGCTGGCTTTTTGCTATCTGTCCAAAGGACAAGACTACACATAAATGCTGACAAGCCCTGCATCACCATATTTTGTAATCCAGAGACTGTCTTTTATACTGATAGATGTGTGTTCTCAATAAAATGATTTGCAGTCTATGAAGTGTATTCACTACAGAGATCATCATTTATGCATGCGCCAACACAAATTTTGTGTTGGTTCAGAATTTGAAATATTGTGGGATTCCTCCCCATACGTGGTGACTACTCAGTGCCATAGAGCTACAATGAGCCCCATAGCAGTGAGCTGTTCCTCACAAGAATGATGTAAACAAAAGGAAAGATATGCTCCGTGGGATGACACTTTTAACTTTCATACAATGGGGGATGGGCTGGAAGCTAAGTATTGAGCTTACTCTAATCAATTCTATACAGGACACTAACATGTGCTAAGTGGTGGTAAGCTACTCAGTGAGGTCATTAGGAGCAGGTGGTTAAATGTAGCAACAAGTAAAGTGGCCAGAGCCAGTTAGCCTTGAAGGGAGTGGCAGTAAAAATGGGATGGACTCGCAGCTACTGGCAGCGTGGTGGTCTGAAAGGCAACAGGGAAATGGGTTGCAATCTGTTATAAAGTTGGCAGAGTTCTCTCCAAGCACCCACCAGGACATACTGTCAGTTGAACATGCTGTCAGAGAGGCCTGTGGTCTCAGTAGTGGTGTAAGACATAGGGAAGGATTATATTCGTGTAGCTCAGAAGTGATTAAAAAAAACAAAAAAAAAAACAAAACAGAACCATCAACATCTGAAGTAGCCAACTACATAAATAAGTAAAACATAAGGGGGAAAAAAGTGTCCTATTAGAGGGGTGGTGAGCAGGGAGATCCATTGTTTGCCCAGCACGCCATGTTACACCCCCCCGCCCCCCCATTAGGCATTGTGCCTAGGGGAGTGGGGGTGGGTATTGAGTGGATTAACTGGTGCAAAAGGATGGAGGAGCAGCTGGTAACTTCACCTAAAAAGCCATAAGGACATCAGATAGAGTGCAGGTTAATAGGACTGACTGCTAACGTCAACATCTAGTCAACATTTAATTTACCTAGTGATATCACCTAAGATGCACTCAGTCCTAAACGATAAATTTAACACCACAAATACCACTTTCTAATGCACAGAGACTACATTTACACGCACACCAATAGGATTGCGGGTCATGCCAGTGTTTTAGCAGCACTTTCCGACATTGGGCCAAGCATATTCAGAATGTGCAACTCAACTGTTTTTTTTTTTTTTTTTAAAACAGCAGTGTGTGACACAACCTTTTGCTTACAGTCAGCTATGTAAAGTATGGGACTACACAATCATGAGAAAGGCAGAATTAATTAATCAAAAACAATAAATAAAGGATGGCTAATTGTAGGTACCAACATCAGTTTGCTGTATTAAAGTGAGCGGCTACTCTCCTGTGCCACCAAACAAATGGCTACAGACAGGCAGGCAGATAGTCAATATAATACCAGAGCGCTCGAGGGCCAGATCAGTTACCCTGCCCCTGACGAGGCAGGGTGAGCTGAGGCCAGATGGACACTGATCCCACACCTCACCTCCCTGGCTCTCCGACATCCGTCCAAAAACGTAGCCACAGCCCTGAACTGCATCAAAGACACACATACTGCATTTACAGGGTTCACATGGGCGGATATTATGAGACACTACAAAGAATGATAACAGTGTCTGCCTACTGTGCTTAACAACGACACACACAATTGACTTCAGACACCCTTGTACAATGATTAAAACATACCAATACACAGATTTCTCCATGATCTTAACATTTTCTTTTACCTGCAAGCTCTGTACAATAGCCAACTGCACTACTGCAATATGTAACAATGATGCAAATACTAATGCAAATGGACTTTATAAATAATTGATTGAAAAATGTCTACACTGGGAAAGATAAGAAAAATATGGCTTTGGGCGGTATTCAAGGCTACCAATGTAAGCCAACAGACTCTAAAAGTGCTGAATTACTCTCATACTCAATAATTACAGTGCACTGGGCCCAGCTTTACAGACTCAGACAGACAGAGTACCTAAAAATGCAGAGCTAGCGTCCACCACTTTATCCTAATGGCCAGGGTAGTGCCAGCCTCCAAACCACAGTGATGAGAGTTACAGCACCACACCATCATAGCATAGCAGAAACGCCAAGAACAACAACAAAGCAGACAAACAAGAAACCTGAAGGGTAAGTAGGGAAATTTGGTTTAACCCTGACTGTCATCCGACTCAGATGTAGTAGAGCCGGCAGTAGCTGGATTGAATTTCCATGGGTGTGAGACTGAGACTGACACTGGTTGCAAGCAGCTGACTTCCAAGCAGATGCAAATGCTCTACGCTGTACAGGGGTTAGGCTTTCCATTCAGCTGCTCTGGTTTGAGAGAGTTCTTAGAAAAAGCTCAAACGTGCTAGTGTCCCTGTGATTAAGAGCTATATATTTTAGCTTTTAAAAGCCACTGCAGGATAAAAATGTGTAAGTGTACAATATTTTAACAATGGGATTGTGGTGAAGTATATTTGTCAGCCACATTGAATCATAACCTGTAACAGCTGTTACTTACAATCTGTGAGCAGAGACTGGAGATGGAAGGTTTTGGGTTAAAACCAACTTGTTTGCAAGCAGACTAAGACTGATGAACCCTAAAATTTAAGAATTTAAGTATCAAGCGCCAATGAAATCTTCAACAGTCAGAAGACATTTGAGTCGTGACATAATTTACCACATTTCACTCAGTGTATCATGGAGTATCACGCTTCCTAAGTGCCGAATGCAATGTGTGGTATTTATTTTAAACAGCCTGTTACACATAACTGTCTTAACACTAACCACCTGCATGCCTGTGGAACAGTCACATCTGACAAACAACAACAACAACTGCAGACAGCCTGCTGGGTACAGAAGTCTGCAGGCTTTCCTAGGCCATAAAGAAAGGAAACGCAAGTTCACAGTATACACATGCATTCCAAGACTGAACGGGTGGATACAAACTTAAACTTGAAGTAAAGCAGTGAACAGAGAAAATAAAATAAAAATCACTATTATAAATGTTAGTTGAAAAACCAGATCATTGTAACTCATTTATATAAAGTTGAAGATATTTTACTTCTGTCATACTTTGCATGTTATAAATATAACACTGTCACATTTTTTGCGTTATGCTTGCAAATTTCCTCTTTAAAATACCTAATCTAATCTCTTGAGCTTTCTCAAGGTTATTGGATGCAGCGAGTTGAAAACTATTTTAAGCGTCTCTTCTGGTTTGCTTAGCCTTTAGGAAGTGGAAAGGGAGGCGTGGGCAGGGGAAGTGGCTGTGTGAATTATAAAAACACACTGCATCCGTACTCAGTGGAAGGATTAGTGAAGACCTTTATCAAATATGTCCAGTCAAAGCACAAGATGTTCCAACCAGAAAGAGACCACAATTAAAGTGAATATGACTGTGTGGAATTGTGACGATATGTTTACGTTTCTTGACTTTAATCATTCCTAAACATGACAGAAATTTATGACAAGATAAAAATATATATTAGCTTCCTGCTCCTTCAGGAGATTCTTGTAGCAGACCCCGGTGATACAACACAAACTTTAAGCCCTAAAATGCGACACAGCAACAGCAATTTTGCAATGGGTTATTGGAGTGTAGCAAGGAAGTCAGGAAAACATGACAGACAGGGAGCGGCCATGATTGTTTTTCATTTGCACATGTTTTCACACCCAGGTGTCGATATACTCCTCAGTGACAGCTCACGCCTCACAACAGCTGTAGCACAAGGGTTTCAGATGGGCTGACACTCTACTCTTGAATATATGGATGTCAAATACTTTTTAGAAGCCAGGGAGAGAGTCACTGCTCCCACACCCACATCCTGCCCACCACACCCAGCCCAAACTGCACTCATTACGTAATGCAGACTTGGAGCCAAAACCTGGATGATAAACAGCATCCTCCTATTCCAAATATCTGCAGACGATGCTTTCTGATGCAGGCAGCTGTAGGATGAGCTCACTACATATGTAGGGATGCAAATATGAAGACAGGGATGATTATGATGATGATAATCTGGATAAAAAGCAACTGAGCAAGAGTTCCAGCACTGGGAAACCCTTGTAACAGCACACAAACAAGGTGCAAGCAATCTCAGTACTATTTCTCATTTCAGTATAAATAATGCATGAACCTAAGAGGAAAAAATAGACCACTTTTAGTGCAAAAATGCTTATATTTTTACAGTACTGCACACATGTATTGCTTATATTATCCACAAATATACAATTCTAATGTGATGAAAGTGAGTCTTATGTTGTTTCCTGGGACCTCATTGACCAAATTACAACATTTAGATGTGAAATGATAATATGAATAGTAATAATATTTTTCATGGGAAACAAACAGGCCGAGTTCCCCCTAATGTAGCAGAGGGCCCAGTTCAGCCTCACAACAAAAGCAGTAACGCATGAAGGCAACGTCAGGTTATATATCAAATGTGATTAAAAAAAAAAAAAAAAAAAAGTCGATACCAGCTGAGGCTTGAGCAGCCAAAGACATGCTTTTTATGAGCCGAGCTGGCATTGTGACCGCCGCCCAAACGGTCCGTGCCGTGCTAACGATTCATCCATCCCAGTGAGCACCCTGCCTGGACACTACACATGCAAACAAGGCGTCAAAACAAAATATGATGGTACGTTTTAAGACCCACGGATAAAGGAGCTCTGCTGGTTCAAACTGACTGACATTTTCAAGGTAGGTTAGGCAAGGTAGGTAGGCAGAAAATAAGAAAAAACAAAACATACCTAAAAAACGTGTTAAATTAAATAATTCCGCTCGCGGTGCTAACGTTATTAAATTGTTCGTACCTTTCAACCGCCGACTCCAGGAGACACAAACTAGTCCCTCCAACACGGACCCAAAACGCACTCAAATATGTCGAAGGAGCCGTAAAAACACACAGTTGTAACAATGGAGCAGCGGCTGGCGTCCCGCTCCGTGTCCTTCCCTCCACGTTTGAGCTGCGACAGGCTGCTCCCCTTCTTGAAGGATGGACCCGGGCGGGGGGAGTGACCGCGGAGCCCGGCTGTGTATTCAGGAGAAGCGTGGCGGAGGCGGCCGTAAAGGAGACGCAGGTTAAATCCCGATGTTTGTCCAATCACAAGCCTGGAGGTTATGCAAAGCAGCCGTGACGTCACAAGTAAACCAAGCCCCGGTACTGTGAGTGGAGATGGCATTTTAGACCTCAAAGCCACAATATTATACCAAAGGTTGAAAATATTTCCAATAGAAATCAATAATTGAATTCCCCCTTGTGCAATGGTGTACAATATTTATTTATTTATTTATTTATTTAATTTTTTCATATTATTTTTTAGTTGTTGTTAATTTTTATTTCAAGACTTTTGGTCATGATTTGCATTCTAATCTAATATTTGTCAATTGTTGTTGTTGTTCTGTTCCCTTGGGCAATTTATGCCACACTGACACACGGAATGTGAAACTGTCATGTTAGTTTTGTACAAAGATTAATACAAAAAACAAAAAATTAAAACAAACAAACAAAAAAAAACATCTGATGGTAGTCTTTGTCATTAAGAAGAGTTTACTGCAAAATATTGTTTCCCCATCATGAACCCATAAAGACCCAGTGCCAATTTTGTAGCAGGTCCCAACCAATTTTTTCTCCAGATTTAAACGTTTTTAGATGATTTATCTCCATTTCATATAATATTCTCTGTTTGTTTGTGTTTTAGATGAAAATTTAATTCACTGATCATGTAAATTTTCATAAAAGCTCAGATTAAAATTGTGGGTTTTTGTATCAGAAACAGAGAAAACTGAAGAAAAAGTGACTTTTTCAGTAAAATCTGTCATTAACTGAACATAAACCAAGCATGTCCATCTACTGTCATTATCCAACTCCGTGGGTTTTAATGGTGAATCAATGTTGTAGAAGATGACAGTGTTTTCATGTTCACTACAGAGCCTCTAAACGTTCAAATGGGTCGTATCTGATGAGCATGAGAAGATGACAAACTGTATTTTACACCAATTATTTACACATATTGATAGGATTAATGAATCAACAGTTATTTAACATTTTAGAAAAGTAAATGCTTTTTGTCACCAGTGGCTGTTTGGGTCTTTATGGATTAATAATTTAACTTAGAGCCATTTACAACACAGAAATGAACTTCAGTTATTGTTATGGTTTAGGATTAACCGATTCTAAATGAAGCAATAAACATATCTGGGCATCATTTTACAAACAATGACAAATAACACAGAAAGGAAAAGCTTTATGGAATTGTATCTTGCCAAATTTAAATTGGTATAAATCCAGGACATCACCTTTTCTTTCTTGTATCAGTAATAAGATAAAGGAAATGCATATTATAAATGTACACAACATATATCCCACAAACCTATATTGTTAAAAAATATTTGGAATGCAATACGAAAGCAATGACACATTTTGACCAAACAAATTCTAAAATGTAATTTATAATCAATATTTATATTTTTTTAGGGAAATTTCATGTTCATAAACATATATTTTTCAAAAATTCCAAATTCCAAATTTGAATTTATTATTCCTTATAAACAAACAAACAAACAAACAAACAAACAAACAAACAAACAAAAACGCAACTGCAACCATTAGAATGTACTAAGAATTCTTTGAAATTCTTGGTACATTCTAATTATTGGAATCGCCTTCCAATAATTGTCTATTTCTTATATGTTGTATAATGTCTGTTGTCTGTAGTGGTTGACTGTACTGCTGTGGTTCTTATCAAAGTTAATTTAAAAAAAAGTGAGTTAAGCTTTGAGGGGTTCCCAACACATTATGGTAACTCATGATGTATTTTAGTGAATTTATGTCCCAAGGAAACATAAAACTGATTTTTTGAGTTTTAAGTTGAAAAATGTTTGAGAACTACTGATTTGGGTCATGACAAATATTGGTGCAGACCAGACAAAAGTCTTTCAGATTCATATTTGCACAGGGACCGTTATCATCACAGGACCTGTCCTTCAAGTAATGCTGATACTAAATGTCAGGGCTGCATATGCATAAAAATAACAGTACGAACCAGTTGACTCACTAGTGTTCCCTGTGGCAGTTGACTGATTTGTTCAGCTGGTACTAGTCTGAATTTAGTGGATTAAGTTTAAAAGAAAGGAGTTTCTGTTCAGGAATCTAGTGCAAGATGTTCATTCTCATCAAAGATTCCTTCTTTTCTTACTTTTAATTACCAAACAGCCAACTTATATATCAGTCTGTAGACACCTATGATCAGATATACTTAATTTATAGCTATCTAAAAAAAAAAAAACATAGGAGAAGTTTTATCTTTTGTTTTATGTGTCACTTATTTTATCCCAAATAGGACAACACTTGCACAGTGTTTTATCCTTACATTTAAAATGATATTTGATCCACCAATTTGCATGATTGCATGGTTCATATACTTAAGAGATTTGTTGTTTTCAGTCTTATATGTATCATATAAAAAGATCTATTGATAATTTGTTAAACTTCAGCACAGCGTCAACTTCCCTTTGGTACGAGTGCACAATAGATTTGAGTGGGATACTTTTTGAATGTAGTTTCTTTGGACTGCAGCTGCAGGCTTCACAATAGAAACCCATGAAAAGGAGAAAAAGATACTAAGTCTGCTGCTACTCACAAAGAGACAAAGAGTGAACGGGTAAATCCAACATCCACTCTTTTATCCACTCAGACAAGGAGAAGTATTAGAGGCATCTAGAAAAAGAGGCCTCGGGCGAAGAGAAATCGAACTCTGCGAATGAAGAGAGGAATGAACTCTTACCAGAAGTCATCGACCATGGGCTCATCAGTACAGTCATTTTTGGTTTGCCTCAATGAAGAGTGAGAGTGGTGAGTCATGTCTCAGCTCTGCTTCTCCATCCCAGCTCTTTTCAGGACGCTGGCAGATGTTTCATCAGCAGACTGTCAGGCTTTCCAATCGGTAAGGGGCCCTTTGCCAGAGTGAGGGGGGAAACCCAAAACTCTGTGTAAAGTTCCACTGTTTCTTCAAATGAATCACTTTGAAAGTTAAAAATAATGGTGCTTCGTTAAAAAAATTAAAAAAAATCTAGAAACAGTTGTAGAGTGTCAGTATGCGACACAAATATAAAATCTTGTCATATAGAATTTAGAGTGGAAGTATATCCATAAACCTTTTGAGCCTATTCTTTGATTTGAATAAACTAGTCACTAATGGCATCCATCATTATATCAGAGCTGAAAAAGCTACTAAATCCCCTCACATCCTGCCCATCCATTTTAGATTGCCTGCTAATGTTGTTACACAAGGGTGTGGCTCAGCACTGGGCTGTGGTAAAAACCCTTAACAGAATTAGAATAGACTGATCATCTAAAGGGCTATTATACACAGACTTTGCTCCTTTAAAAACCTGTTTTCTTTCATGTGCTGCACTCACTCATCTGCCCAAACACCTAAGACAGCTGCACATACTACCCATGGCACAAAAAACACTCTGCAGGCCCACACACAGACAAACTGTCACACCAAACAAAACTGAGGCAACTGCACTGTCAGTGAGTCGGTAGAAAACACAATACAGGAAAGGGAAACTGCTGCTGCTGCTGCTGCAGGCTCGCATTTTTTATTGAAGGCACTTTTTTTTTTTTTTTTTTTAATATTAAAGGCCCTAAAGAAAAAGGAACAGCTGAGTAACTGGAGCACATTTATTTTCTAGATGAGTTCAGACTGATATTAAAACTAATCAGGGGTGGAAAGAGATTAAGTACGAATTTGAGGTCGTTGTGTTACTTGAGAGCTGTATTTACATTTTTTGCAACTTCATACTCCTAATTCTTTACTTTTCAGAGAAATATATTGTATTGTCCACGGAATATATAACAGAAATAAAAGTTGATTAGATGAATATGTTTCTTAATACAAAACAATCTTTTAAAATACAACACACTATTGAAGATGAAACTAGTGGTTTCTATCTTTGTGGCTTCTTACTATCAGATGCCTGAGTTGTTAATGGCTACAGTGAATTTCTTCCCCTTTAACTTCTGAAAAAGTTCAAATCACAAGTCCACAAACTGAAAACAGATGATTGTGACAGAAATTGCTTCTTATTTTCCATTTATCATGTGCTGAACCATAAGTTTTATGTGAAGTCCGCGAATGAAAAAGTGCATATAAAACAGTTGAAACTTGATTTTCAGCTTACATTTGGATATTTCATCATGATGATGTAACATAACAGTAAGAGGGTCCAAAACCATCCCTTCTACCTCATACTTTGACTACATTTTGCTGCCAATATCTATGTTGTTTACTTCATTTGGATTTTTCTTGCAGATCCATTACTTATAATGGAGTATTCTTTTTTAAATTTGCTGTAATGACTTCACCATTCAGAACCTCCCAGTAAACAATTAGTGGCTTCTTGAAGCAGACATTACTTCACGTGAACCAGAGGCACAGGGTGTACAAAAAAACACAGAACTACTGGATATATGCACAACGGACATCATGCTACATAATAGTCCGAGACGATCAGCGATGAGTTTTGCAACATAGAACAGTGGAACCCTAACTTTTTCAGTCTCTCATGCAGTTCAGTCTGACATTAACTATGAAGAGCAGACGGAGTAGTACATAATGCATGATGATGATATTAGGCTGAGTGGGTGGAAGCAAAGATGTGCTACATCAGCTGCCAAGCCTTGCTTATGAAGCTCAATAACCAGGAAATGAGCTCATCATATTGGACTGTCCAGAAAAAGAGGCTCCAGAATCTCACTTCTGTTGTCTGAGAGCTGCACTGTAGTATTACAACCAAAACAGGAACGTTATTTGCCACTGCTGTTTCTACCTAAGTCATATTGTTATGTATGTTTTCAATGCACATTTTCCATCCACGCCAGTACAGAAAAGAGAATCCCATAAATACAGTATTAATCAGTCTATGGATACATGGGTTACTTGCTCCCTCTTCTGACATTTCAGAGGAAATACCACAATTGAATAAGCAGACTGGCAATACACATATAAATAAATACACATTACACTGTGTAGATGACATCAGGGCAGCTTATATTTGTATTGTTTGTCTTTTTCAAGTACAATTCAAGTGCAGATTATTTATATAAAAACATGACACCCTCAGACTGTGAGAGTTACATCTACAGTTGTGGCCAGAAGTTGTGGCACTGACACAAATCATGTGCAAATATGATTTACTTGTCTATAAATGTCTTTGAAACCTATAAAATGCTTATACTCGTTCTTCAGTGTACCTCAGAAACACAAAACTGAAGCAGCAAAGCCAGTAAAAAAGAAATTTGTGCCACTGCCAAAACTTTTGGCCCAGGCTGTGGGGAACATTAAATAATACAAAATGCAACATGTCATGATATAAAGTTAAGGCTATGGAATAATTTGGCAGCAAAGGTAAATGTGACACTGCTGAATTACTGGACATAAAATGATATGGCTGAATAAATACAGCCATGTTTCATTCCATTCACCCATTACTAACTGAACTAGAAAAAAAAAAAAGAATTATGTTCCTGAAAATACTTTCTTTAACTACTGTACAGTTTACAAATAAAGTTATGCCACTGAAGCTAGGACAAAAGATCCATTCAATAGGTTACATTTTCAGACAAAACATCATAATAAAGTCAACTTCATAAAAAATGGTCGCACAATAAAAGTTCAACAGGACATAATGAGTGCTATGGATATGTTTCCTCATTATCTGCCCTAAACCCTGTTTCATATTATAAGGCAATTCAAGTCTTATCTCTCTCTTGAACTCTTGACTCAATTTGAAAAGGACTATCTTCAGAAGTGGAGAAAAGTAGGACAGATATTTAAACTTCCAAACAACGGATGAATATGTTTTCTCTTTACTTACTTTGGCATCATTAAAAACATGGATATGGGTCAGGAGAGTTTTCATTACTGGAGCACAGGGCTTTGCTGGCCATCTCATTCTGATTATTACCTCAATAAACAAGAGCAACTAAAGAAAATATTAACTCAAGAATTCACATAAGGAGGCAACATGGAGCCTGTGTGTGTGAAACATTATAGTCCATGTGGTGTTCAAAACCTGAAATCTCATATCTGTCATCCTGTTTGTCAATATTTATACAGAAATCCTCTTCTTAATGGTCTACAAGGCAGATGAGAGGAATGTGGATTTCTCTCATTGTGGTAAACATTTGAATGAAAAGTACAATTAAGAATGGATATGACTTCAGTTTGTTCAGACAAAAACTTTCTTCTGTTAATGTACATTATATAGGTGCATCAATATCTATTTAAAAGCCCTGTCCTATGTTCTTTTGCTCATTTGAAATACTAAAAACAGTTAAAAACAACAAATTAAAACAGCACCAAGTATGCAATGCAGTCCATCACTTACAATATTTCCTGTTGCTGTTTCATCCATGTGCGTTATCAAATGTATACCCAGGAGAAAATACTGTTCTTTACTGTTCTGTTGTAGACATGGACTGTCTAAATGAAAGTTTAGACTAAAGTTGTGCGTTTATAATCTGTGATTCTGCAGAGTCTCATTTGTATAGAGTGAAGGTGCAGCACAGACAGTAAAATAAAGTGGTCCAAAGGAGGGCTGCTGTTATACGTTCCATCTTGGTCCAAGAGTTGGTGACTCTTCCTACAGAGAACGCCAAGCTTTGACCCAGATATGGTGCTACACACCGAGCATCAGGAGTGTGCAGTGTTTCCCTGTGGCCAGCAGGGGAGGCTAGTGAGGCTTCTACGGTCAAAGAGGTCAGCTTCAGTTCACCAGCAGGACATCCTCATATGTGGTTGTTCTGGGAAAAAAGGAAGGATCCTGTTATCATTGGTAATAACGGAGGCATTCAGTTAAATATAATGAATTGAAATACTGCTTTTGTGTTGTTAAAATGACCTGAGCTGTATCTAATATGACATCACACAGAGGTCAATACTGCTGTTATTGTTAGTTTCTCTCTTCTTACCTGTCACAGCAGCAGAAGAAGGAGCATGGTGAGGTTTCTAGCCCCCTGAATTTACCAGAGCTCGGTGCATCTGTGCACTCAGCTATGAAGGCGTGCAGGTCTGTGATGTGGATGGGTTCCTGGGTTTGGTGCTGTGGAAATAAAGACAACACTGTAGTAATGATTCGACCCTCTGTGTATTAGTTCTTTGTTTGTGCTTATCATTGAACTGACCTAGTAAACCTTGACACTCAAAAATAATAAGCACACACTTTGAAGTCAGGCAAATAAATAGGTAAAGGTCTTTGTACAACAAGTATTTATTGCTCCTGAATCTCAAGCTAATTATGTGTCAATTTGGTCATTAAAGTTCTTAGAGCAGGTTGGATTTTCTGTGTTTTTGAGCTTCCAACACATTGTAATTTAATAAGTCACATGGACTCCTTTCAACAGGTCAGACTGAATCTGGTGGAATACAGTAAAAAATGTCAAATATCACTATTTTCTTTCAAAATGAAATGTTGACATTAGATGAAACATGGTTATATAGTGTAATGGCAGTGAAATTAAAAAAAAAAAAAGTCTAGTCTAGTCTAGTTTTAACGGAAGTCAGTTTTTGGTCGTGACAGTTTCCATAGGGAGTAACTGACACTACATAAAAAATAACTAATGCAATCAAATCAATTTTGTTGCAAATCTTTGACATATCCAAGACTCTAATCACCACCAATGCCCCATCCCCCCATTATTTATTATAAGAAAAATTATTAATTTATTGTGGGCAGTTTTTTGTAATCAACAATTTGTAATTTAAATACTTAAACTGACATTTAACAGGTTAAAATCTTGAAAATGACTGAATGTTTGGTAGTTTTGAGCAAATTTCAAGTTGTTTGACATGTTGTTTAATGAAAAAAGACAAAAAATTATCTATCTATCTATCTGTCTGTCTGTCTGTCTTTCTGTCTGTCTGTCTGTGTGCCTTTTATTATACCTTATTCCATTTCAGGAGTGACATGATCAATATTTATTGCTGAAGCATGATATGACTCATAGTACAAGGATTTGATATAACTTTTCACAGGGTCACACTTTAATCCGATGTGACGTGTAAATGTTTTCTGTTGTTTCGTACCTTGATGGTCTCGTATGCTCCCGTGATGAGAGCGATGAAGAGTGACAGCACCATGTAGATGAAGAGGGAGATGAAGGTGTACAAGTAAACCTGACTGAAGAGCCACACCAGTGTACTGCTCGACTGCATCCCCGCGAATGTCACAAACATGTCGTCTCCGTTAATGAGGGAGAAAAGGCACTCCGACACCATTGACAGAGAACGGAACTGCGTGAGAGACAACAGCCAGAGCCATGAAACCGATCCAAATCTGAAAAATCTGGATGAGGTAAATAACAGTAGGAGTTCTAAAATATTTGGTTTCATTCTTTCTTCACCTTCACATGGTACGGTCCAAGGACTATCCAACCACAGAAGCAATAACCCAAGTAAATGACAGCCACACAGCAACAGAACCGAATCACATTTGGGAAGGCTGCTCGGAGGGTCACGATCAGGATCTACGATAAGCAGACACACAGTGGACAGAATACAGAACAATGTGAAAGAGCATTTTTACATTTTTCACTTACTAAAGAGATGTTTATTTTTCATTTGGTCTATAACTGAACATTTGTGTCTGCTCATGTGCCTATGTGTAGTTTAAGCTGGAGTCTATTTTGAGCTGTTTCACTCATGTTTAGAGCTAAAATGATTAATCACTTAATTGTCTTGAAATAATTACAATTTCATTTGATTACAATTTTCCTGAATCAAAGCATTGTTTTCTTAATTCCACTGCCACTAAACATTGGTACCACTGTTGTGTTTCACACAGACGCTTATCATGAGGCACATGACTCCAGGATCGTCATAAACAACATGGGATGTACAGTAGTTCAGAAGAGACAAGGACAAAAAGGCAGAAAATGTCCATATGCACTTACTCCTTTAATCTTTTAAGCTTTCACACAAATATTACAAATATTTGGCTTTGTTTTTTAATTATATTTTAAGTTATTGGTAAGTTTTACACAAATTTGTTGAAGACTGCAGTGCACAGACTTTTTTTTTAGATGTCATTTAACGTTGTTATTTCTATATAGATATTTTTTAATATACCCTTTAACTTTTACACTTTTTGTGGTTATTGTTTCAGGTGGTTCTGGAATAAAGGAAATGTTTGTCCTTTTCAGACATGTCTTTTTCACATTTCTACAATTTTTTTCAGCTATGCAAATAATTGTTTAATCAAATCGATCAAAATAATCTGTAGATTAAAAATCAGTTACAAAGTAATTGATAGATGCAGGTCTACTCATGTTTATTCATTACCACACTAATGATGAGTAACACTGGATACTATTAGCTTACCAATACAGTTAGCTAATGACAAACATAACATGCTGCACACTTTTAATACCCCTTGGCCAAATACAGTGTAAGATTCTGTTGAAAGTTACTGCCCAATAATTCAGATTAGATTGTCTTTGTGTAAAATTTATTACAAACATATTTATATTTGAAAGTACTCAGATATTATAACGGCACAAGGCTTCTGCTCTCTGCCAAGATGCATCCACAGCATACATTTGGTGCAGATATCTTAATATGTTCTTCAGTTAACGTGATTTTATTGTTGAAAAGACGGATGGATGGATAGACAGATGGACGACAAAACAATTACAATGCCCCTTTGACCAGAAGTTGGCCAAGGGGTAAAAACAGCTCTTCCCAGCTCAGCACAAACATCATGAAATCCCACGCAGATCTTATATAGAGAACCTTTTACAGGGTGCTTGCTCTTTATCCAAATAAAAATTCCAGACTTTTTCCAAACTGCCATTTTTTCCCCCCAAGACCTTGACTTTATGTACTTTTATACTTGCATGCCTACTTTTTTGGTTGAGATTGCACCTATTGTGTGTAGTAAAAATTTCCTTTTATTAAATGTATGAATAAATGAATGCATAATTTGCAGTAAATTATGTTTTACTGACAGAAACTTTTTCAAAACATGAAAATCACAGAAGAACATGGATATAACACAAACAAGCTTCACTAGAATCATTCCAGTACCGACTGGTTAGTGAAATTATATCAAGTTTTTAATATGCTTTCCTCATGTATTTCTTATCTTACAAGATTATGTGCCTTTGACCATACTCTAAAATTTGACTGTGAGAGAAACTTTTTTCCATACTTTATTAAGATTTTCACACAAAATTCCAGACTTTTCAAGGTCTGGAAAACAGCGTTTCAAAATTCCATCCTTTTTAAGACTTTCAAGACCTGAGTAAGCACCCAGTTTAAGGAGACAAGTTGTTAAAGATGGTGACAGTTACATTACTGTATAATGTATTTGTACTTACATTGTACTTCTGGAAGAATGTGAGGTAGCGAATCACCCCAACCCACACTAAGAGAGTGGAGGTTCCTAACAGGATGCCACACAGGTCATATGAGGAAAGATTCTGTCAGGAGACAAAATATTAGGTGGATACAGAGACCATACTGACCAAGCAGCAGATTACTTATTGACATCACAGGAAATCACACACATCACTCATTAAATATCATATTCATTACATTTTCTGATCAAAGACATCTAATGCAATTCTGTGAAATTAACTCTAATCAACTAGAGTTGTTAGAAGGACACACCTTAGACTCTATGCCTATTTTGATGAATGTGCCCGTGATGGTGAGGATGTCACTGATGATTAGAAGGATGTACCAGCCGTTAATAAACTCCATCCGGTCCGCCCAGCACACTTTACGATCCAGACTCCCCTTAAAGAACTGCACAAACTCCTGACAAAACACCCATCGACAGAAAGAAGGGAATTAAAGCACAAAAGGAACACACATGAAGTTTTATTGGGAGATATGATGAGCTGTATAAACACTATAATTAGTGCCGGATTCTGAATACATTCAACAGTACCACTGAACAAATAGAAGGTGTAAACTTTTACTTTGATTCTGCTGGGACAGTCCTTTCTTACCTGTTGCAGTATAATCCCTCGTAATATGGAGCGTCCACACAACAGGAGTGACAGCATGCACACCAATGCCACAAAGACATCAAAAGCTGCACGTGTGTAGTTTTCAGCTGGAGATGGAAAATAACAACTGAACCCGTGAGTTACCTTTTTCCAGAACTAGTATAAATCCTGTATAAATAATTTTAAGAACTGAAATAACAGCTATTACAAGCAACAACTAATACTGTTTTATCATTGTGCTTGAAACTACTTTTTTTCTTGTAACTGTGAACTTATTGTAGTGATGAGTGGTGAATCTGTTAGTATTTCATGTTTCATATTTGTCATCTTACCCTGTCCGGAGACACTGGGATTTTTACATTCCTTTATGGATGCCTCGTTCTCTAACCGGATCTTGACTTTGCCACTGTGAGCTTTGTTGTCCATAACTATCTGTAAGAGGCCACAGAGGAGACCAGCAGGCAAATCAACTCTCTTTTGTTCACAACCTGAGTTTTCCATCTTGAAATCTCTAACAAAGAGACGTAATGATCAACAGAATGTAGCAAAAATGAATCACTATCAAGGATGGTTCACTCACAACCCTTAATATTTGAAGAGGTACAGCACATTAACACTTCATAAGCCTGCAAAACTAGACATGCCTTAACACCATCACAAAGACCTGCTCTAAAATAATGGGACATCCTATGGGTGTTAAACTCATTTTAGTTCAGGGGCCACATACAGCCCAATATAATCTCAAGTAGAATGGACCAATAAAATGACAGCATAATCACTTATAAATAATCAGAACTTCAAATTCTCCTCTTGGTTTTAGTTCAAAAAAGTAAAATTACATTACAAAAATATTTACATTTACAAACTATCCTTTCACAAAAACTGAATAACCTGAAAAAAAACTAAAATTTCTTAATAAAAATAAGTGTAATTTTAACGATTTTATGCCTCACCTTGTCATTTACAAATGTGCATTACAAATTACAGATCACAGTGGGTCTACAAAGGCACAAAACATTTAGTAACAGGCATTTGCACCTGACAAGTATAGTGTTTAACTTCATGATCGAAACAACTTGTCAATACTCTGTGACTCCCTTCACTGTCAATGTCTTCTGTGTATTTTCTGAACTTAACAAATTCATGAACTTCCAGCACATGAACTCTGACCCCTCCCTGCTCTATCACCTTTACCCCTCCTTATACATTGTTCTCCCACAGACTGAGTGACTGAACTGCACACAGCAAATCTAAGCATTTCTTTCTTTCTTTCTTTCTTTCTTTCTTTCTTTCTTTCTTTCTTTCTTTCTTTCTGTCTTTCTTTCTTTCTGTCTTTCTTTCTTTCTATTTGTTTTGCGCAGAAAAAAAAACAAAACTTTTGTGTGTACAAGGAACTAATAGCAGAGCAAACAAATTAATAATAAATAGAGGTGATCAACACAATACAGCAATTGCCATGTACACTTGTAATAACACAATAAATTCAGTATGTATTGCTCGAAAAGGAGTGGGAAGAAGAGAACGTATTAGATCCCACCCCCACCTCTCATTTATATGACATAACACACTACTTTTGCTTCTTTAATGATAAGATTACACCTATTTAGAGTCCTAATAATGTAAATAACAGATAGCAAACAGATTAGGAAAACTGATGTATATTACAGAATAGTATCTATCTTATTGATAGTCTGCAGAACTTATAATATATTTCAACAATAATCACATACCAACAATGGTAACGGAAGTGATACGTACCAACATGGTAAACAACGACAAGCACATACCAACAAAGGCAAGAAAGAGCCAAGGATGGAATGGCTCAGCAATTAACAATAAGCCCCGCCCTCCCTGTACTGTGACCAGATCATACATTTGTACAGTGCTTTAACACTGTGGATGTTTTGGAATTTCTTGTGGTGAAGATCCAGACTGTTCCACAGTTTCATCCTGCATACAGACAGACTAAAGGTCTTTCTGGTAGTTCCAACCTTAGGTAGTGTAAAATTTCCAAAGCCTCTCATGCCATGAGTACTCTCTCTGAGTGGAAAAAACTTTATCGTTCAATTTTTGCAATGCTAATTTGCACTAGCCAATACGTATGTTTACATGTTTATTTTAGATGTCTTGTGTCTTGCCTGTGTCCTATGTGGAGTTCTCTGGCTTTTTAATTACCCCTCCAGGATAAATAAAGTTGAATTGAATGGAATAACTTTTTGAGCTGTAAACTAAATTATATGACACTGCATCAATGCAGGTGTTATTATAAATGAAGTTTTTATAAATATTATACATGTTTGGACAGTTATATCATCAAATTTTCTACAAAACATGGATGTTAAAACACAAAACTAATCCTTTCAGACCTTCGTATGGCTTTGCAGAGGCACCTTGTGATTCTGGTTAGGCCCTTGGAGTTCAGAGTGGGGCAGATGTTACCTTATAATGTGATTTTGTGACAATATTAGTCTGTGGTTTATTAAATTAGCTTCAGATTTTCTCAAAGGGTTTCACTCACCATTATGTAAAACGTGTAGCAGTCTGGGATCTCGTTGTTGATGATGGTTTGTACATTGATTGCCTTTAGCTGGAACTGGATGGTGACATTAATGAGCCTTAAGTAAAAAAAAAGAAGCAAACTGTTGTCAAGACACTGAAGCAAATACACAGAGAGATAGAAACATGACCTTGATGTTGTCAGTGAAACCTGAAGCAATAAGAGAAGGTATGCACTCATCTGTGTGTTTTCATACTCTAACCTGTGTCAGCATTGTTGCAAACAAACTTCAGTGTGCGTGTGCAGCTGAGATAAGACTAGTTGAACGTCATCAGATACTACACAGATTATCTCACAGAGGAGGCCAAAGCCATGTAAAAAATGAAGCCTTACTTGTGGAACTTGAGGGTAAAGTTCTTGTAGTTGTTGCTGAGCGGAGCTGGAGGCACCGACAGAGGGCTCACACCTATACAATCTGAACTCAGAGGGAAAATACTGGTGTTAGAACCACCAACAAGAAACAAACAGTGGAGCTTTTTTAAATTGTGGAATTTTTCTGTTTGTCCTTCTCAGACTTATCACAAGGAGCATTTGACACACATGTGATATGAAGTGGAGAAAGATGTAAATATAAGCTTTCCACTGTTGATCTTAGTTCCTTTTAATTTGACCAAAGCGGACTGAAGCATACATTTACAGTATATAAGGAAGTTAACAGCTCTCACTATACTCTTATAACATGGGCTTATAAATAGAGTGGTATTGAATTGCAAATCCTCTTTAATAAGAAACTAAATTTGGATGAATTCAAAATCACAAGCAAGAAGATACATGAAAGTTAATAAATGGCAGTTAGATACATTCAGGTAAACTGGACAAATCAATGCAGGATTGTATTCATCATCCACATGATTTTATTTTGCCAATTTAGTTTTTCTATAGTAATTTACTACAATAATTGGAATATTCTGAAGTAATATACCAAACATATCATCCTGGTCTCATAATTTTAGTTAAGTATTTAGGACCATAGAAGAACACATTAGACCAGACACTGAGTCTGAATAATTGAATGACTACTTTGGTTAAGACTGCTCAGATGGTTTTGGCGCACTTTAGATAATCTCACAATAAGTCAAAGTAAAAATTGAGCAAACATTTTTAGAATACAGTGAACTTGCACTTTCAGACTTATCAGAAAACTGCTATTCATTTGCACACAAATTGCATTCAAATTGTACATACTGTATTTTTATATTTCTGTCTTATATGTGATGTACACATTCTCATAATGTGTTTTATATTTTTATCTGAACATTTAAGTACAGCCGAGAACCACCTGTCAAAATTTCGTTATGCGCACATACATAATGACAATAAAAATTCTAGACTCTTGAATCTTGAATGCATTAATTTCCTAAGGAGCTGAAATGATGTACAGTAGCACTCCTCTCAGTCCAAATCAAAAGACTAAATATAAATATAAACATGATATATCAATATAATAGACATGGCATAATTTCATGCTGTTACAGAAAAAAGCAGAGTCACGATCAGGTCACATCTGACTAATTAGAGCCAATCAATCATGTATCTAACCTTATTACCTGATTGAAAACACAGAGAGAGAAAAGCATGCAGAAGAATCAAGTCCTCACAGACCACTTGAATTACAATATGCTGAAAATTAATTATGGATTGTTTGTCCAGAGACAGTAAAAAGCACCACAGCTTTAAGTTTCCATCTATTTATCACTGCTTGTTCTGTATTATCTCCACCTGCTGAAGTTGATCTGTGTGCGGTGCTATTTTAAATAAAGTGTGTAATAACATTGGTCCACAGAAGACACAGTGACGAGGCTGCAGCCACTGTCTAAGCTGCCTGACAGCCTCGTGAAATAATCAAATGATGCCATGAAACAACTAACCGATGCAGATTATGTCAAAATGGCCTTTAAGTGTCCTGATTAATCAGTTATTAATGGGTTTATCACTAAGAAGTTCACACTTTTTATCACAAGAAAAAGTTCATACTTAAGCAACACACAGAGCAGTAACTGCTTCCTCCCACTGGGAACAACTCAGCAAGGGTCAGCAGAGGTCAGCAGTGTGTTTTTCATATTATACAGTACAGTGTTGTTGATGCACCTGTGATGATATGAGGGTCTATAGTGAAGGTGTCGTTGGCTGGGTCAATGCGTCCTTTCTTGTAGTACTGCTGACAGAGCGAAAGTGCACTGCCGTTCACACCAACACCATATACGTATGCATAGCGTCCTACTGTGGTCTCTGGTAGGGCCAGATACTGGAGACGAAAGAGGCAGAACAAGACAACAACACAATCAGATCACTGCATCTGTACTCTGTTCTGCATTCCTCATCAAGTGTCTGATTTTCTGCTGTTGGCTTTGTAGACTTTACTGTCCCGCCTCCTCTCCATTTTCAACTGTCACATTCTGGTCCTCATGTTTCTTTGGATATTGCATGGATTGTATGGAGGACTGAAATGTACTGTTCTTGAAGAGGCTACTCATTGGGAAATATTTTAGCTGTTAAATATTGTGTTAGAAATACCATTTTGAACATGCTGATATTATTATTAACTAAGAACCTAACAGCAGACTTCTTGGTGTAACTGGTGCTGCAGACTCTTAAAAGTTACGTTATGGCTCTGACAAGCAGAAAACAGGAAGCGACCTGAATGTATCTGTTCATCACCAAAATTCCCTGGTACATACAAAATTACATAATATCACTGTAAGCAGTTTCCTTTCATTCTCAAGTTTCTGTGTTAGTTTTAACAAACAAGCTCAATAATTCTCCATCTTAAGCATTATTTAGACCTGTGTTGTGGCTGTTTAAAAGATTTTAATTATCTTATTCATTATTGTCAGGAACACTCACAATGCCGCAGGCCACACAAGTGTTCACAGAAGTGGAACAACCCTTCAACCATGACCACTATGTAAACATGCCCTCATTTTACCCGCAGGCATTTTACTTTGGTTTATGTGATGCTTTTTCCTTAAAAAAACAAAACAAAACGTGGTTGTGTATTTTGATATGTTTAGAGAATAAACATAATTTGACTGGTCACAAAGGAATACCAGTGTAGGTTATTTTGGTATGAAAAGAAATAATCTAAAATAATTTTAAAATAATCTGTATGTATTTTGACAATAATTATTCTCATGCACCAGCCTTATATTTTTCAGGTAATATAATCCTACACATAAATGTATTTCAATCATATGATGGACTTCAGTGGAGACCAACCTGATCCACAGCATAGAACATGTGGTCATAGACGTCCTGCTGCGTATAAACTGCAAAGGAGTCATCTGATGATTCATCATAGTCTTTGAGGAAAAGGTGTTTGAAGGTCATAGTGTTTTCCTCCTTGAAGGTCACCACCACCTGGTTACTGAGGCCGAACAGCACCAACTGCACCAAAGAGAAGAGAAAGTGAAAAGGGGGAGGATGAGGAGGAGAGCAGACGTGGAGGAGAGCAACCTTGAGGTTGGATGTTGAGAACCACAGAGAGGGCAGACTTTGTGTTTATAGCATATTTGATATTGTGTATACCATGTAAATATATTTATTCATAGAGTTGAAAACTTTACTGCTTCTTGCAACACAGTTACACAAATTGCAATATAATGCTGCACGTTGCATCATTGTCACTGATCGACTGGAATGAAAATATCAGCTAAATAAAGTCTGTGTATTTTGCTCAGAAATACAGCACTCTGCCCAGTGAATATGCTATAAAGAGTAGGCAATTTATGTTTCTACCAATTCACCCAAAACAAAAAACCTGTCAGAAATACACTGAACAAAAATATAAATGCAACGCTTTTGTTTCTGCTCTCATTTTTCATGAGCTGAACTCAAAGATATAAAACTTTTCTATGTAGACAAAAGGCCTATTTCTCTCAAACACTGTTCACACATTTGTCTAAATCTGTGTTAGTGACCACTTCTCCTTTGCTGAGGTAATCCGTCCACCTCACAGGTGTGGCATATCAAGATGCTGATTAGACTGCATGATTATTGCACAGGTGTGCGTGAAGCAGAGTACAGACACAAAGACAATCGGGCTGTTTTTGTCCCAATTTTCCCCCTTCCCGACCAAGGATAGCAAACGCCAGGTTATCTTATGTCTTATAAGATTATCCTATGGTCTGAGGTGTGTTAAGAGTGAATTTGTTCTGCTAATCGGCTCTAAAACGGGTCGGGGCCAACAATCGTAAATATTATTCAATATTTAAGATGAAAAATCTTTGTGTGTGGGGAAAACCAACGACTCCCAAGTCATGACTCTGTGAATTGTGACGTGAACGGAATGTAGCCAATCAAGAACTGAGCTGACTGAGGAACAAGGAACCAAGCGGAAATAAAAACAAGCATGGGATGACCTGAAACATAGAGTTCGGAGGACCTCAGAATTGGAGGACCAGTTTATGGAGCTGTGGGAAGCCTGAGAATGTCTGTTCAACGTCTCCACCAAGTCGTACCACAACTGAAACGACATGTTGCGTGTTGTGTTTTCCAGTTGTTGCTATGTTTCTTCTTCTTCATTTTTGTTAGATCACGTTTGATCACGCAAGATTTCTGGCTTGGAGGACTAGATTCTAGATCGGTGGTGGGACAGAATCGTTATATGTGTGGTGTGTTGTGTTGAGATTGTTGGAGCACACCGCAAACAGTACGATCAAAACTGTTCAATGCCTGATTTTTATCTTCATGTGCGGGGTCTGTAACAGATAAAAAAATCTCTTCAGATTTAGAAAATCCTTATGTGTGTACCCTGCTTTAGGCTGGCCACAATAAAAGGCCACTCTTTTAGAGTTTTAGATCATTGAGTTCAGCTCATGAAAAATAAAGCAAAAACAAAAGTGTTGCATTTATATTTTTGTTCAGTGTAGGTACTAATTGGGATGAAGAGAGATTCATACATAGACTGAAGGTGTAAAAAAAAGAAAGTAGGGCAGGAAGGCATGAAAAATAATGATCTAGTGAAAGGGAGAAAAGAGGTAAAACAACAGTTAGGCATTACATACCTGAGCTGTGACAATAATGATCTTGAGCAGCTGCAGGATAAGTTTGTAAGGCTTGCGGCCCTTAGCGTGATATTTATCACAAGGGCTCATGAAGAAGTATTTCAACTTCCTGCGAAGGGCCTCCTCCTTCAGATCAGCTCCAACCCAATGACCCACTGTTGCCGTTGGACACAGATGGTTGCTATGGCTGTTGCCGTTATTATTGTCATGACTGTCATGCTCGCCGCTGCTGTCCGTGGAACCGTAGTAATTCACTGAGTGGGACAGGCCAGCTCGTTCTGACAGAGAAAGGAGACATTTATCATATGTGACCTGAATGAACAGAGTGCATAACAAAACAACACAAGGAAATGATAAATGCAATGTATATACAGTAAAATGGACTGACGAAATGCAGTTTGACTAGTACATTATGACATGGCCGTAAAGGAGGATGAATAACATGACTAGAGCTGGGTTTCCATGTGCTGATGCCATGTCTAGTCATTTGTTGCACCCTCCAATCAGTGACAACCTCCTGTGACAGCATTGTTTCAACACCACATGAATGCTCCAGCCTCAACAGTCTATCAGCAGCTTTCATCACTTTTACCTCATGCTCACACCTTCCTTTTGTGGCTTACTGCATACAGACTTGTCTTTCTGTCACCTCTGGCAAATTTAATATTTAAATGATCACTACAAAAAGAAGGAAAGCACTTTCCTTAACTGGTGAGGTATGAAGGACAGAGAAAGCCTCAAAGACAGGGTTTTAAATGTGACTGAACAGAAATGAAGAAGAATTGCACAAGATTATAAGACTATAACCCATTACTCTTTTGGGCATAACAGAGGAAAAACACTTTATTTGGAATGCTTGCTTTTAAATAACAAAACATCTGACATTACTTTCCACTGACTGAGGTACTGAAAGACATAAATATATAAAAATACTTGTTTTTAATCCATAGCATCTACAGATATTTAGCACTTTCTGGCCATGAGCATTTTTTAAATAACAAAATAATAAAGATTTAACTTGTTGGGGAAAAAAAAAAAATCACTGAATGTTGACAAAAGAAATCAACAAACAGCAGTCTTTCTGAACAAGAAATGTTTAAATAGTATGGGGAATGGAAGCAGTAAGTGAATAGAAAAATGTCAGAAGTGTTTCTGCAAAATTGGGGTTGCAGTATTTTAGAGGAGGGGCTAAATGTGGATTTACTAGCAGTAATATCTAGCTTTGCACTAGTGGAAGTGAAAATACCCACATCCTCACGTTTAGCTTTTCACTGTGAAAACACTGTGTGGCTGAAAAAAAGACAACAAATTAGACAAACAGCTCAGTTTTGTTTCAGGTTTAACACATTATTACTCAGCTTGTGGTCTGAAATAAAGTTGGTCAGTGTGTCAAGGCTGATCTTGAAGGAAAACCAGAAAAATCCCAAAGAGGCTAATCAGGATTAATAACAGTCACATGTCTTTAGCACGCTGCTGCAGCTGCTAGAGGGAGTCAGTAAAAACATGGTGGATGAGTTTCACTTAACACGGACATTTTACCTTGATCGAGTTTCTGAGAACTCAGATAAAACCACTGAGTCATGATGAATCCAAACTCAAAAGACACAGTAAGTCAGCAGAGTAAACCACTGGCTTGGCAGAGTTCTCCAATGGAAATGAGAAGTGAAACGAGAGAAATAAACAACTGCTGCAACATTAGTCAGCAGTAAAAGCAAACATTTCCACAAAACCTTCTCCGCAGAATAATTTGAGACTGGCGTGACTCCAAACTCATGTCATGTTATTCCTTAACAACATAAACAATAAATCAAAATGTGTTGACAGTGTTTTCTGTTTTTCACATTTAATAAACCACAATTTAAATAGGAGAAACTTGTCTATTTTAAGCACCATTTATTTATTTCTTCTTTCCTAAGGACAAATATAAAACAGTGTTGTAGTGTTGTTGTCCCAGTCCTACAGCAACTAAAGTTTAGGTCTTCAGTTTTTTGTTTTTTTGCACAGTATCTCTGCGTCATGTTTATTGTGTGTGACTCACTTTGGAAAATGAGTTTTAGTGCTGAAATTTTATAATAATCATGTGCAGACACCACACTTGGTTCAGTAAACCAAACCTATATTCACAGTGATTCCTTCCTGCAGTTACCTACACCTGCTCCTGACATGTGGGTGTTTATAGCTGTGATGGTGACGTACATAACATCCAGTTGAGCTTTTAGCTTTAACGACATTTGCTGAGAATGACAGTATTTTAATGAAGTCGGCTGCACACGAGCTGCCCCGACCTTGACTGGCGTTGCGTGCCTCCAACAGAAGAATGAAAAACAGTCAGAAGAAATGACTTAACCTTTTCATTCAGACAAAAGGTTTGAAGCCAAGCGCAAATATCTTTGATCAGAGGAGTTTGTTGATTGTCACGGTGGATAGGAATCAGGTAATAAACAAAAGTGGGTGCAGGTCATTGACTGTGATACCATGTTTGACACTTTGAGACAAAGTTACTGAAGTGAAACTAATCTGTTAAAATATCTAGCTCCTCCGGTTCATGTCCCTCTGTGGAGCACTGCCAGAGGCACCGGTGTAGCTGCCTGTCTGTCAATCAAAATCCTTACAGTAAGTGAAAATCTGTCGACAGCTTGGTATCAGCGCAGTGATCAAGTCTGGCAGTCCACAGGAAGAGGCCACTCGCAAGATATGAGTCAGAAACTTCGACTTCTGCCAAAAATGTTTCACTTACGAGGGCTGTTCAATAAGTTCATGGCCTCACCCAGAAATACTGGTTGTTATAATACAGGATGTTACATTCTTTCGTGATGGGATAGTGATGCTTGAACATCGATGGACCAAGTGCATTGCTGTAAATGGAGATTATGTTGAAAAATAAAATATAAATTATCAGTCTGTGTTGTTCTGTTCTGGGTGAGGACATGAACTTATTGAACGGCCCTCGTATATCAGTGCTCTGAGAAGACATATTTTCAACTGAACTCTACTGCATGCTTTTTGCTTCACCTGCTGTTAAGTTAACAGTTCTCCATTAGAAAAAAAAGGCCTGAAATTATGGTCTTTGAGGAAAGAAATAGGAAAGGAAAGAAAGCACACACAGGCCAATGACCAATTAAAAGGAAAAAATGAGCAATTAACAAATGCACATGCAACCACAAAAATCCACTACCTGGCACAAATGAAGAGTGAACTTCCCATCATGCTCTGGGGCATGTGTAAAAATGCTGAGCAGGCCCAGCTGATTCTAATTTTGGTTCAAAATGACCAGAGGAAAAGACCTAAGTGACTTTGACTGTCCCTTGTTGGATTACAGATGGCAAAAGTTTTAGACACAAAGCTGATTGGGTTTTCAATATGAACAGTGATTGAAATGATACATGACGAGTAATCTATGCCAATATTATATTTTCCAAACTACTAATATCAGGAGACCTTGGGTTCACTGGTGTTTAGGGGCTTGTCGACTTGGTTTACAGACTTTGGGGGAAAATATTAGCTAAAAAGTGAAAATCAGACCAATAATCACCTAGAATTTTTATGGTTAGTTTGATGTTCATATCCAGATTTACTGATTAATTATATTGAGTTTGATTAAATTCAAAAGCAGAACATTTACGACCGTGCTTTTGAGCTGATTTTGAGCTGTCATATCTTTCCAGTTTGAAACTATTATTATTGTATGAGCCTTAAAAAAGGACTGACCTCTAATAAACTGGGTTGTAAACTGTGGTCGACAGATGAGTGTGATGAATCAGGTGGCTGGGATATGTAATGACAGATAGAGGTCAATACGATTGCTGATACAGGATGTGATCAGACTGTAGCAAAAACAGATAATGATAATTAGATAGAGAAGGATTTCATAGCCCTGCCGTGGCGCATAAACCCTGTCATTGCAACATGACAACTCATGTGGTGCCCAAACCATAGTGGTTTACAGAGATGTGGAAAAAGTGATACGGTCAAATGAGTCATCCTTCACTACATTTTCAAAAAATGTGTGAGTAAATTTGTGGATGTTTGATCACGCCAATGAGGGGATTCAGTGTCTCTGTTCTGCTGTGGGGGAATTTTACTGGTATGTTCACATGCTCCTTTAGACCATTAATAAGAACTTGTTCTGAGTGAAACATTTCTATTTTTGCAAGGCGCTCCATCCACAGGGCATGACAAGTCACTGTAGTTAGTGAGGTTAATACCCTGTCTAGCCTACACCCACAATCCTGAACTGCAGACTCAATCATTTGTAAAAAGAACTTTAAAAAAATAATAATAATAAAAATGTGGGGCTCAATTATAAACCATGGCAGAACTGGTCCATTAGATTTCTGTAGGTTTGCTTAAGAGTTGGGATGTAACGATTACTGGTATAACGATAAACTGCAGTAAAATTGCCAATGGTTAGTATTACCGTTTAAATTCTAATTATAATGATAACTGTGTTTGATTACCTCACTTTTCCGGAGAAAACACCTATGTAAAAATCTGCTTTTATGTCAAATATTTGAGTGTAGTTTTAATTTATTACAATTTTAATTGTACAGGGTGGGGAAGCAAAATTTACAATATTTTGAGGCAGGGATTGAAAGACAGTGTATGATCAATTAATTTATTGAAAGTCATGAGAATTTATTTGCCACAAGAAAATTGACATAATAGAAAATGTTTTTATTCTATGTGTCCTCCTTCTTTCTCAATAACTGCCTTCACACGCTTCCTGAAACTTGAGCAAGTATTCCTCAAATATTTGGGTGACAACTTCTCCCATTCTTCTTTAATAGTATCTTCCAGACTTTCTCGTAATAGTTTTGCTCATAGTCATTCTCTTCTTTACATTATAAACAGTCTTTATGGACACTCCAACTATTTTTGAAATCTCCTTTGGTGTGACGAGTGCATTCAGCAAATCACACACTCTTTGACGTTTGCTTTCCTGATTACTCATATGGGCAAAAGTTTCTGAAAAGGTATGGATAATAGTGTTAGGTATGATTATGACATCAATATATGTTTGGTTTCAAAACAATTGACGTAGTGCCTGCTGAGAAAAAACAACTAAATGTTCATTGTAAATTTTGCTTCCCCACCCTGTATGTACCTAATATTTGGAACCAATATTCACTTTTAAAGTGTTTGAAAAGGTTTGTTAAGCATCTTTGTGTTATTGATGCAATAAATTATATACATTTTTCAAATTGGATTTTATATATATATATATTTTTTTTTTTTGTCCTTTTATGTTGATATAGTAGGTTAAAGGGAAAAAATAATAGGCAGATAATATAAATGAAGTTGTGCTGAAAAACAAACAAACAAACAAACATGGGTATAGTAAAAATTTGTTTATATAGTATATAAAGGCAAAATCAAAAGGACTTAAAAATGGCCAAAATAGGCTCAGACCCCTAAGGGTTAATACTTGAATGTTTCTGTCAACAGAAAGTGCATTGTGCCAATTATTTTATTTGTTTTTTTGTTTTGTTTTGTTTTGTTTGTTTCAAAATACAACTTGGTTAAATTATTTCAGTGTGTGTTTAAGTACTTTTTGAACATTTTGAGCACAGTTTCAAAAATACCGCAATAATAATGATAACTGTGATAATTTAGGTTACAGTAACCGTGATATGAAAGTTTCATATCGTTACATCCCTACCTAAGAGGTGACAGTGGTTTTATTTTTGCCAGGAAGGAAATCATTCAAACCATGATCTGACAATTATTTATTCACATGCAGGCCATAGTGTGTATTTTGACAAATACATAAGTGCAATATTAAAACTGCTGTATTTTTATGACTTATCATTAAACTACTGCCCAGCTCTGTTACAAAAGTGTTTTCTAACATGAGGGTTATTGGAGGCAAATGAAATCCCAGTGAATGTTGATCTAGTATTTGGTTTCTTGGTTTATATAACACAGCTGCTCTTTGCTTTTCTCCATGATAGTGCACTGGAAGTTAATCTTTTTGTTTTGTTGTGTTGTAATAAAGCAATGTTATAGTGTTGTTATATGTCAGGAACAGTGTTAGCCTTAAGATGGTAAGTCAAAACACAACAGGGGTGAGTATGTGAATCTAAAGAATAGTAAATGTCAATGAGTATAAATATAGTAAAGAGTTATAGCCTAAAATGGAGGTATTTATGAAAAACTGAGGACAGAAGATGACAGTAATAGAGGAAAAGTTAGAAATGTCTTAACAACAATAGTAACAACTCCACTGTGAAAACCAAACCAAAGTAAAACCTAAAGTATTATTTCCAACAGGTTCAGCAGCAGGTAAACAGCAGGTTGGTCACTTGTAAACAGAAAACAGTGGTGAGGCAGAGTTAAATGGCTCTACTTTACCTGACAGGTCTTGGTGTCCCGTCGCAGCCATGAAGACGAACGTTTACGCAATAAATAAGAAAATAATATAATTAAAAGCTGAAGTAGTCAACTGCTGTGGCAAAAAGAAAACAGTTTATGGTCGTTCTTCCGCGGCAGCTGCTGTCCTTAAACAGCGGCGGATGTTTCTGTGTCCTGCCGCTGGCTCAGACGCTTCCTCACGCAGGTCATGTGACCAAACCACGTGACCACGTTAACGGCGCACAGACTGTCAGCTGACGCCCACAGAGAGAGAGAGAGAGAGAGAGAGAGAGAGAGAGAGAGAGAGAGAGAGAGAGTTTTCATGTGTTATTTTTGACACAAAGGCTTAATTTCGATTTTCCATGTGCAGAATTATTTGTATTATCTCCACAATGCTCCTCTAATGTGTATTAAAAGTTGAACAAATCCCATTAAGTAAAAAGTTATAGATGCATTATACCAGTGTTTCTCAACCTTAGAGTCGCCTGAAATGTCTAATGATTGATAAAAATAGAAATTAAAAACTCACTAATAAAAAATACATGATGAGTTGAGAGAGATAATCACATACATAAAAGAAATGACAAACTGTGAAACTGAAGCACTGTGGTACTGTTTATCTTTCAAATGTTCATTGTGGTCGGTTTAAGATGCTGCAGCTCTTTCATTATTCATAGTTTGAGTTATTGTTTGTTCAGTATTAATTTGCAAATAGCTACAGTGAGTATCCGTAGTATACAGCCTACAGAGTTTTACTATTATTATGTTTTGTATTCTTTGTTTTTTTTTTGCACTCTTTATGCCTACACATTTTCTTTCACTTTATCCTGTTGTTGCCTTAAGCTGTGAATTTCCCCGTTGTGGAATCAATAAAGTTTAATCTTACAGTTCAAATCACATTTTAATGAAGAAACCCTGCTAATCCCAGGACCTCGCATCAAATCATCAAGGTAAAATTACACAAGACTACATGCAAAATGCTTCCAATTGTGGTGAAACTGTAATGTGAGGGAATGAAAGACTGGGTATTACTCAAAATAGATGTTAATCTCTGAGCTGGTTCTACTTGAAAACAGTTTGCACATTCACTTTTCAGATTTCTTGTTCTGTAACATTTCTAAATCTATCATATAAAAGTATATAAATGAATGTTAATATTTAATACTGTATTTTGCAAAGACTAGCTAAGCAGCATTTTTGACATTCGTTTTCCTGTACTATATGTCAGATTTAGCAT
The DNA here is from genome assembly GCF_902148855.1 of Sphaeramia orbicularis. Lineage (NCBI taxonomy): Eukaryota > Metazoa > Chordata > Actinopteri > Kurtiformes > Apogonidae > Sphaeramia > Sphaeramia orbicularis. The sequence continues at coordinate 36,706,889 of NC_043957.1, forward strand.
TTTCTGTCTCTGGAGCAAATAATTTCCACAACATCATAGACCCTCGTTAGTCTAACTGAGTAAATGATAAAAATTGGCCTTCTCTTATAACAGAATACACCGTCATTTTTCAATGGACTTGCCACAAAATGCTATGAAGGTGAGATCCCACAGTCTTGTAACTCAAACAACCTTTATGTTACAAAAAGAACAGGAAATGTAATGGGTTTGCCCTTGACCCGTACCCTACCATTCCATTATGTTTCATGAAAGTCATAAACAGTTGTCTGTGCATAATGCAGACAGACAGAAAAATGTGGCTGATTAAGCTCCTTGGCAGAGGTAATGACTCATATTTCGTCTTTGCTTTCCTAACACTAGATTTCTCTCATTGCTTCATCCAAATCACCATGATTTCATAGATATGAAACTTTACCACTTACTCCCCAGAATTCAACAAACATTTTTCCAAAACTTATATTATTCATTTATTTGTATTCTAGCAAAATAAAAGAAGAGCTACAAACATTGTTTTGCAGAAACACATGTGGGCATAACACTTAAGTCATGTTATTTGTGTAACATATCCCGCCTTTAGCAATCTGTGTTATAGAGCTGTAAGTCCACAAACATTCAGACAGTCTGAGGAGGATTCAAATATGATATCATCACACCACTAATTACACATGCAGCCACAAGATTTATATGACTGACATGGGAAATGAAAGGTTTTCCATCAGGTGTTTGTTTGGTTATGACATTGTTGTTGTCCATTTAACATAAACAAATATGCAACACAACATTAACCGAACTTATAAACAAACACACATATTACATTCTGATTTTGACCTGATAAGATTCACCTTTACCTGCAATGGAGAAGTAGCAAGTCAGACAAATACATTCCACACAGTGAATCCAACACTTTATAAACTTTTTATAAAGAAAAGATTTTACAATGTCATAAAGCATTAACAATTGGCGACTGTTAAAAGCCATTCCAGCAGTAAATAAACACTCCACAGTCTCTTAATCCATCTTTTGTTACTGTCTGGCGCTCCCTCTATCGGCCCTCCAGCGCTTTGTCTCTAGCGATCACAGCCTCATCAAACTTGATCATGAGTGTGGTGCCTTTGTGCCAGTGGACAGTGACTTTGGCTGGGAAGCCGCTGTGGGTGAGGATGGCCTCTATAATCCCTCCTGTGAAGGCTGCACAGTTCAAAGTGCTGTTCTCTTTGGGAACGGAGATATATGTGTTGACCAGAGATTCTTTTTCGATGATATAGTATATTTTGTCATCGTCGTTGGCCTGCTCCAGCTTGTCTGCCTCTTTACCAAATAAGGATCTCCACACAGATACCTGTTGACACAAATGCAGGTGAAGATAAAGACAAAAGATCACATTTGATGACAGCTGCCTAGTTTAATAAATGACAAAAATACTTGATTTAGTTACTGTTTATGCTCGTGTAACAGACACTTAAATGAAGAATGTGATGACACCAAAAGATAACTATAAGAAAGACATAATCTATTGCAAATACTGTGCAGTAAATACTTCTTATACCTTCTCATATACATACTTTTACCAGGAACCATAACCTGGTTTTATCCAAGCTCCTTCTTTATCTTGTTATTTGTTTGATTTTTTTTTTGTAAATCACTTTTTGTTTTAACTTTTTGTATTTCATCAAGTTTTTACAGTTTGAAAAATGCGGTAAAAAGAAAACAAAAAGAAAAATTACTACCTTCGAGAAACATGATGATGAGAGAGGTTTTGATCAACCCCACAACAGTTTTCAAAGCCATCTATTGTTGTGTTGTTTAAGGAAAAAACATTTAAGGAAAGTTCAATCAGGATGACTATCTTACAGTCATTCCCTCTCTGTCTTTATTTCAAGTTTTTCCTGCTTCCTTGAAATCAGCCTCGGTTCACTGTCTTTTCAACCAATCACAAATTGCCACATATCAGAGCCAAGCAGCCTACATAATATCTGTCAGATAGTAATAAATTCCTTGGACATTTTTTGGTAGGGCACTACCTGCTGAAGACTGGGAAGGCCCAACACCTGCAGTTTTAAAAATGCTCTGACGCAGTCATTTGGCCATTACAGATTGACCTGAGCCAATTATATTTTTTTCCAATTCCAAGAAATTTTTAACAAAATGTTAACTTTCTGCTTTGAAATGTATCATTGTAAGGGAACACTCAACATTACTGACCACCTGTCAGTGGTATATAATGTGTATATGTGTTTGGTGTGCCTAATATGCTTATTATGTCCTATATTTCAAAAGCAGCCTACAGTTAACACATTGAGCTACAGATTGTTTTATTTTATCTGCTCTGTGGACTGGATTATATCCAATCTAGCCCCTTTTACCATCTTAAAGAACACTGACATTATGGCAGACAATCGCATTGACACAGTGAGTCCATACCTTGATAAACAGCAGTATGTTCAGCACCTTGGTCTCTCTCTTGCCGTTCTTCTCCCTCAGCACCAGAACATCCAGGAGGCTGGCTCCGACCCGCTGGCCCATCTCCGCCAGCCGGGCCTGCAGCTCGGTCACAGAGTAGACCCTGCTCTGGCAGTACTGCACCACCTCGGAGAACAGCAGGGCGAAAGCGCTCACACTCACCTCGGTTTTGGGTCGAGTGAGAGGTCGCTCCAGTAAAGCGGACTTTCCTTTTGTAAAGCGAGTTTCCATCTTCTGAAAGAGAACAAATAAAGTGACACTGACAGCACCATCTGCTAATTCTAACCACAACGAACAGCTGCTGTATGTTCAAAGCAACCAAAACATGTCTGCATCAGTTCCGATTCAGTTACTAACAAAGGACACCTGAGCATTTCTCACTTAACCTATCTGGAGACTCTTAAATAGAGCAAAATTTATGTTTCACTTACTATTGCATTTGTTGTCGTTCTGAACAACGCTACTTCCTGTTCCGCCTTTGACGTCACAAAGTCACATGACCAGTATTTCCGCTGCTGTAAGCATGCTAGAAATAGCTTGTAAAAAAATGTTATGAAAATAATAATAATAATAATAATAATAATAATAATTATTATTATTATTATGTTTTTTTAAGCTCGATGTATTGCCTAAGTTGTTGAAAGAATGTATTAAATCAATGTTTTAGTATCTTAGAAATGTTTTATCCCAAACTGTCTCGTAATTTTTCATATAATCATGATTTTGATATCTATAAAAGTGAAATATAAAATAACAATGCAGCATTTTGATTGAAAAACACGCGCAAACAAAAGCCCACTGTTTAACGAATAGGATGATCAAACTGGAGAAATGTAAAATACATTCATCACTAAGTTTTCATGAGTGAAAAGTAAGAACTGTTGTGTTTTAGTTATCTTGGTCTGATAGCCTTCATTCACTTGTTAATTCTGAATAACTACCTGTACACACTGACTTCACGTATCCCAGCATAGTTTTACTCAAGCTCAGTCAGAGCAAGGGTCCAATCAGCAAAACTTGCGTAAAAACACCTTTCAGTGTATGTCTAGTTCTGCACTGAGATTATTATAGACATTTTAAAATAACATTGGGTAGAGCTACATTTGGGGCTTTTCTTATGCTGGATTTATCTGACTACTTCACTGTCTATGGCACCCCACCAGGTAAGTACAAGTGTTCAGGAATATGTCAACATTAATGATCGCTCAACAACATTTACAAGCTGATGATGATGACAAGTAAATACACAAAAAGAGGATCTGTAAAATGTTTCTGTGGGTTTGTTGCTTGTTTTGTTTTGTGAGTATTTGCATCCCATGTGTGGTCAAATCTGTGTTTCGTTTTTATATTTACAGTGAGTTGTTCTCTCTCAGTTATCATATGAGTGCTTGATTGACACCAAGTTCCTCTAATTAGCCTTCATGCACATGTTAATAGTGGACAACAACATGTACAGAAATGTTTCACTTACCAAAGCCTTTTAGCTCACTGACCTCACCCCTCCCAGCATACCTCCACCCACGCTCAGTCAGAGACTTTAGTGAAAAGGCCTGTGAGTGTGGGCATATGGGGTCATATGCCACAAGATACTTCCATACAAATAAAACCAATAACCCGGCAGTTATACCCAGAAACAATGTTCTGATGTAAAGCTCCCTCAATTTTTCATTGCTATCTTGTTTGTTAATTTATTTCGCATATAACATTAAAACCAAACAACAAAAGGATTTATATAAAAAGAAAGTCAAACATTCAAAAAGGAATGGGATGAAGTTTAATTTATAATCTCCTGCCTCGAAAACTTTAAGTGTAAAAAGAAGCTCAAAGAACTTAACCTGATGAGTAGAGACAGACTGTTTTGCTGACACACTTAACTGTTGGCTAAGTCAATATTTGAAGCCAACAGTGTACAAAGAGTGCTGTTATTGGGACACAACATTGCAGACATGCACGTACCCTTACACAAACACATTTAAACAACTGGTCTCAGCTAGATGACATTCATGTAAATCCTGAATGAAGATTATTGTAGACATTCTTTATATAACACTGAAGATAGTTTGAATCATTTTTAATCCATTTCACAGAGAAGATACTGCTCAACCAGGACATGCAACATGATGTTATCTGGACCATTGCTTTTTATCCTGGCTGTATTCGGCTACTTTACGGTCAATGGCAGACCAGCAGGTGAGTCCAGTTGTTCAAGAATAACTGAATTGAATTGTATTTGCACATGAATTAAAGTCTTCATTTGGCTGCAAAGCTTGTATTTATGTTTATTAGGAAAAGTTCTTTGCAGGTAGACTGTCTTCAGTGTTTTTACTCTGCTTTTTAATTGTTTTCAGAACATTGATCAAGAAAGTATTCACACACATTCACACTGAACCTTTCTCAAAATTACTAAATAAGAATGATAAGAAAGGTTAGGGTTATTTTATTTCAGCTAATGCAAGCCTTAATATCAGTCACTTGATCCTAACTATGATGATTATATCAGCCTTTACTGCATCTCTAATACCAACAGCCACTTAAACCGATGTAATCTGCGTTTGAAAAAGATATTAATTGTCACAGTATAGTGTGAAATTCAGTGAATGACATTTATTTGTTTAAAAAAAAAATTGTGGCAACAAAGTGACATGCAATATTAATGAGTAGATTTAAAGTGGTAAAATATTCATTGTAACATATTTTTAAGAGTTAATCAAATGTACATAGAACATAAATACTTAATACAACACATACACTGTTATCTATAAAGTTGCTATAAAATATTTTTTTCGTCTTCTCGTGAAATGATTGTGACAATGTGATTTATTCTTGATAGATAAAGTGTAACTGAGGCTCAATATGTAACCATTGCACCAGGCCAAAGGTGATTAATGATACGTATAAATAGGAATAAAAAGAGGAATGTGTCTGTTCCATTGTTATGGGTAACAGTGTAATATAAAGTATATTCAAACTTTTTAAATATTAGTCAAAGTATATTTACTAAATATTCCAGAAAAAAAATAATTTAGATAAGTACTTGAATATTTGTATTTTCTATGAATAAAAAAAAAAAAAAAAAGTTTTAGTAATTTTATTTTTTAAAGGAAATTTAAATGTCTTGAATAGCATTCATTTTGATACCACTGCTGATTTAGTCAGGATTTGCAAGATTTACATTCATAATAAATAAATGCATCATATTGTAAACTTTTTTAACAGCAACAACTTCTTAATCACCTTTTTTTCTACTGAAAAGTGATCAGTATGATTTAAGCATGCTCAGTTTAACTTAGTATTTGTTAAAACTACCTTTAGCCTGTTTTATAGCGTAAATGTTGTTTGTGTTTGTTAAGTCACACAGCCCACATTGTGACTTTTATAGTGTGGGTTAGAGTTTGTGTCTGATTTTTGTAACAGTGGAGTGATTATGTTTAAAATCAATTTTGCAACCTCTTCACGTTTCATAAAACCACTTAAATATGATGTTTCAGTAATTGATATATTGAAGTTTAGAATTGTAAACTTACTGTTCTGTGTGTAAATGTGTTTTTTGGTTAATGAGTAAACATTGCACTACATTTATACATGTTCATAAATGATCATTTGTGGTAACCATGTCATTTATTCATTGCCACATTCATACATTAGACCTCTTTGTTGTTAGGTGGCTTCCTGCGTAACATGGACAGCTTCATTCATGCTGTGCAGCAGGTTGAAGACTCCAATCCTGGTCTGTCATCTCTGGATCTGATCCGGGCCTTGAGGAGGACTGCAGGCCATGATGATGCTATGACCATCCACTTGTTGGGTTCTTCGTATAACCTCAGTGATGCTGTGGTGCTGCAGACGTCCATCCATAACTCTTCATCCTTTTTCGACAAAGCCATCCACCACTTAGTGACGGACCACGGTGAAGAAAGAGGTGTAGTTCTGGCTCCTGATGGCACCACAGTAGCTCTAGCGCCCTTACTGCTGGGAATCGAGGCAGGACTGAAGGCCCGGATGGAAGGAACACCTCCAGTTGGGATCTTCCCTCTGACATTAGGGAGGACGCTGGGTCTGTCTTTCCTCAGCCTCCAGGATTTCCCACCGTCCAGTCGCCTGGGCCCAAATGGATGCTGGGACAATGTGGACCACCCAAAAGTCTTCAAACTGTCTCGACCTGCCACTCTGGCAACTGATGCTGTCATTAACGGAGGCATGGATGGAGCTATACTGGGCACATACGTTAGCAGTCTACCTACATCTGAACAACCACCATCCATCAGTGAGATTTTACAAGGATACTATAACTTCACTCTGCATGAAGGCCAGGGTCTGGATGATTTGACCGGCTACATTAGCCCGAAGCGAAGGGAGCTCTCCAGATCCATTCTGGAGTCCCTTGATCTTCAGACTCAGGTGATGGAGACACTGGAGATGGTCTGGAGGTTGGAGAAGACACAATGGATTGCTCAGGACACTGGAGTGGGGAAGGCGGTGAGGGATGGACTGCAGGCATTTGTGCACAAATACTGGGGTGAGCTATTAGAAGAAGGATTCTGATGTTTTGTTTTTTTTTTTCTTTACATGTATTTATTGAAATTTTCTTCCATTAACCAAGTGAACAAGTTACAAACAAACAAACAAAGCACATAGAAAGTACATATAGAAGTACAAAATATACACATAAAAAAGAAACACCTAATAATATTACAGAACAAAAACACACAATCAAAAAAATACGCAAATAACAATCAAGTTGTGTCATCATCCATCCAACCATCAACAGGTGTTATTCTCAATAAAATTGCAGAAAATGGTTCATAGGATTCTGATCCTTTACTAGAATACTAGAATAAAAGTTCTAATATCACACTGTAAAGATAAGTCACGAATTCCAAACTTAAGTTGGGTAAAAATTTGCAACAATCATCAGTAAAATACACAAAAAAGTAAAAGTTGAGATAGTAGTAAAAGTAAAACGTGCAGTAAAATAACTCCTGGCTGGGTTTTACTATTATATATGCTACTTTTGGATTAATTTTACTGCTACATTGATGTATATGTTGTGTTTTCCTGCAGTAAATGTTTGCACTTGAGTCATGTTAAGTACTTTACATACTTTAAAGCATAATATTCTATAAAACATCACGTTTGTTGGGTTACTGTCCTATGAAAGTCAAATTTTCATATTTTAAAGGCCTGTTTTCAGCTTTGTAGCTATGTATCTTCCAGCCATCCCAGTTTATTTCAGTTTATTTACTATAAGGAGCAGAATTTTCTTGGTGTACCCTGGTGGATCACCTGGTAGTGCACAAGACCTAAGTGCAGCAACATGGCTTTGAGTCTCAGTCCAGGTTCTTTGCTTTACCTGTCTGTAATAAAAAACAAAATCGCCAAAAAAAAAAAAAAAACAGAAGGAGGATAATTTTTTTGCCCTTAATCAAAATCAGTACACCTAAAGATATGTGGATTTCACTGAACAAGAAATGAGCAAAGCTGTCAGACAAATAAAGTGGACCATTTGCTCCTAAAATGGAGTAGAAGTATAAAGTAATGTAAAACAGTCTAGTAAAGGACAAATACCTCAAATTTATACTTAAGTAGGTTACAGTATCCACCACTAGCTTTAAAATGATTTCAAAAATGTAGTTAAGATTTCATTTTCTTTGCAATCAATCACTCACGACACCCAAGGGTTGCAACATTATGCACTAATGCACTCTGTATTCCATTTGTGCATCACTGCCACATGATAGGAAGTTACATCCGGATCTGTATGTAGAGTGAACACAGCCTTTTTCTGCTGATGAACCAAGAGTGTCTGTGTAAGTTCTCATTTGTCCAGGTCATCGTTCTTCTTGGTAGTTGGTCCAGTTGAACCTAAAAGAACTACCAAGATGAACTCACTTCACTTATAGTTCATCAACACACAATTTTTGAATTTTAATACATCATTTTGGTTTTGTCGATCCATTAGATTATTTAACGTGCCTCATGTGTTTGGGGAGTCATACAAAATGGAACATCTAACCCTCATCCTCTTCCCCTCTTCATCCCAGTCTGTCCTCAAATCATCCCCCGCTGTCAGTGGGGGGCAAAGGCCTACAACGGCACTCCACTCCCACTGTCCCTGCCTCTTCAGTTTCTGTACGTCCACCACACCTATCAGCCGTCCTCTCCGTGTTTAACCTTCCCACACTGCTCTCGTGACATGAGGGACATGCAGCGTTTCCACCAGGACATCCGCGGATGGGGTGACATAGGATACAGGTACCCAGACTTATATAAGACTATCCACATCCTGGCTGTGTGGGGGATTTTCCAAAGAAAGCAGCTATCAGTGCAGTTACCATAAATGTGTAGTGCTTTCAGACTACTTCCTGTACGTTTGGTTTGTTATCTGTGTACATTATAGTGCAGTTCTGTGGTGCAATGTTGTTTAGGTTGTTTGTTGTTTATTCCAGTGTGCAATGTTTGTTTTTGTTGTTGCTGGTGATTTAGCTTTTTTTAATGCTTCTTCTTCTTCTAATTATTATTATTATTATTAATATTATTATTATTATTAATATTATTATTATTATTATTATTATACGTCGTTATGACTATTACTGTCATCACTTTATTATAACTTTTATCATGTGATTATTAAACTATACATACATACATAATACATAATACATACATACATACTGTACATATAATATACAGTACATACATACAACATAATTAGCTATTTTATTATTATTATTATTATTATTATTATTATTATAATACGTCATTATGTCTATTACTGTCATCACTTTATTATAACTTTTATCCTGTGATTATTAAACTATACACACACACACACACACATACATACATAATACATACATACAAACTGTACATATAATATACAGTACATACATACAACATAATTAGCTATTTATTATTATTATTATTATTATTATTATTATTATTATTATTATTATTATTATTATTATTATTATTATTATTATACGTCATTATGTCTATTACTGTCATCACTTTATTATAACTTTTATCCTGTGATTATTAAACTATACACACACACACACACACATACATAATACATACATACATACATACATACATACAAACAAACTGTACATATAATATACAGTACATACATACAACATAATTAGCTATTTATTATTATTATTATTATTATTATTATTATTATTATTATTATTATACGTCGTTATGTCTATTACTGTCATCACTTTATTATAACTTTTATCCTGTGATTATTAAACTATACATACACACACACACACACACACATACATACTGTACATATAATATACACTACATACATAGAACATAAATAGCTATTTCTTCTTCTTCTTTTTCTTCTTCTTCTTCTTCTTCTATGTCGTTATGACTATTGCTGTTGTCACCTTATTATAACTTTTATCCTGTGATTATTAAACTATACCTACATATATACATACATATAATATACACTACATACATACAAAATAATTAGCTATTTTATTATTATTATTTATTATTATTATTATTATTATTATTATTATTATTATTATTATTATTATTATTATTATTATTGTTATTGTTATTATTATTACTTCTTTATTAGCACCTTGCAACTTGTTGTTTCTACTGTACTAGTACTTTACAATGTGCAATTGCCTGTTTTTTTTTCCAATAATGTTTTGTTTTTAAGAGTCATTGTTTTGCTATTTTCTTGTGGTATTTCTTGTCTATATATCTGGTATTGTGCTCAATTTCCTGAGGATCTATAAAGTTCTATCTAATGTAATGTAATGTAATGTAATCTAATTGCTCTGTTTCCACCCTCAGCTTTGTGGTTGGCTCTGATGGTTATGTATACGAAGGCAGAGGTTGGAACCTTCTCGGCACACACACCAGAGGCCACAATGATGTCGGGTATGGAGTATCGATCATCGGCAACTACACCTCAACCCTGCCTTCTCACTACTCCATGGACCTACTGCGACACCGACTGGTCCAGTGTGCAGTAGATGGGGGAAGACTAGTTTCTAACTTTACCATCCATGGGCACAGACAAGTGGTGAACTACACCTCCTGTCCTGGAGATGCTTTCTTCTCAGAAATAAGAAGCTGGGAGCATTTCAGGGAGTGACAGCAACACAGTTCTCTATGTTTTGGATTTTTAGAAATGACAGGATAATTGTCATTCCTTTGATAAATAAAAAGGTTTTACTGTATGAGTCTATGGAGTGATTATGCTTACAGGGTGGCTATAAAAGTCCCCACCTGGCTTTAACTAAGTGATAATTCAGATCCTTCTATTGGATAATTACTGCAGTTATTAATATGTTTCATCTTTAACTGTTGGAGTAGCTTCTCATTTCTGAAACACCCATCAGATTAATAGAGAACATAAAGACTGGACTGTGTTTCAATGGGAAAAGATCATGTGGTCTGATGAGTCCTGACTGACCCTGATCTAGAGTAATGGGTGCATCAGGGGGAGAAGAGAGGTCGATGAAATGGTTACCCATCATGCCTAGTTCCTACAGTACAAACCTATGGGGACAGTGTTATGATCTGGGGTTGATTCAGTTGGTTCAGGTCTGAGCTCAACAACATCATGTGTCCAAAATTAGGAAAATAAATGATATGACATTGGATAAGCTTATCAAAACAATGTCATAGTGACTATTATTATTATTATTATTATTATTATTATTATACTTTTCATTATTATTTAATTTGTTTGTGTGTATTTTGACTAATCATCTGTAAACATTTCCTCATAATTTAATGCTGCTGAGTTCTTTGCACTGGAGGATGCAGCAAATGGTAAACAACAAAGGGAACGAGAGACTGGAAATAACGTGAACCAAAGGTAGTGAGTCAGATCTGAGTCAAGGACATTACATTTAATCATCAATGCACCTCTGAGTCACTGGAGCATATTATAACCTGATTGGGCCTGCTTTGTTTATTCCTAGGCCTAACTGGCTGTTGTCGCTGTTTGATGTTTGGTTTAGTTTAACATTACCATGACATGAAACAGAAACAGGTACTGTTGCATTTTGCTGGTCTAATTCATGGTTAATACACAAAAACTACCACAAGTGTTTCCAGGTAACCGGTCACAGCTTTAATCACATCATTTCCACAGTTGTACTTGAAACATAACGAGACTGTATGGAACATAGAGGAAGATTAAATTAGAATATGGTATTATTTTTTTCATATTAGTTCCATTTTTACCGGTTATTACTTTGGCATTTACTACATTACTGGGTTATTATGTTACCTGTGATTACTAGGTTGAAATGTAAACTGCCTAAGCCTTTTTTAAAACTTAAATAATTTTTAATTTATCTATGAGCAGCGCCATCTGCAGGTTCACAGCAAGTAATGACTGAACATGAATTTTTCAAAAATATCATATATGAAATTAAAAGGCCAAAGGTTTTCTGCTCACATGATTGTATATTCAGATTAGACAGGCATATACTGTACATATATACAACATATGAGGTAAAATTATAGAACAGTGAAGGACAGAATTGAACACAAGACTGATCTAAAAGATGAGGTTATGCTGTAGTTGATATTTTTTTTCCCCATTAATTTTAGTTCATTACCTTGTACAGTTATTTAATACCCATCTATAGTTATATCTATATAAGTTTTTAATCTGAGTTATTATAGGATTTGTTTGTCTAGTGTACGCTGCTGGTTCTGAGGACACATTTCTTTCACCTGAAAACATGATGACATAAAAGAACCCTGAACCTTACCACATGATCTATAATGCTGTAACACAAATGTGAGCCTATGTAATTACATTTTAAGATGCGTAATCATGCATTTTCTTATCTGCTCCCAGTATAAAGTATAGCATGTATCAAACCACTAATGGGACATGAATGATTTACCACCCCAAAATAATAATACAATAATTTCTAAATACAGATCTCAAACCATTGTGAATTCTTTGCGCACACAAAGAGTAAACAAATGGGGGGTTAAGTGCCTTGCACAAGCATGTGGATTAAAAACAACAAAGATGTGGACAAAGCAGCTGATGTTTGTGTAACACATTAAAAAAAATATTCAGTTATTTCTGTTCCTTTAGAGGTATTATTATATTACCAGTCTGGACAAAGTAAACCCTGTAAAAAGAGGTGAAAGAGGTGAACTGAAAATGAAAGCCCATTTCTTGTAAACTGCACAGTTCCTTGGGTGTGAAGTATTCTGATAACCCACAGATATCTGTTTTTCTATTCTACAAAGCAAAGTGCACTGAACTTTGATAGAATAAATCATAACATCCAACCATTTTATTTCTTTACTGCTGACATATACAGAGGAAGAACCACTCACTCTGTATATCGTAAAAACTCCCTATGATTAAAAGTAAACTCTGAGATCCCTCATGTCATCTCGAAACTGTAGTAAAATGTTTTTCATGTGAAAAAGTAAACAAGTGGTGCCTGGTACAACAAACCCCGTCCCTTCCTTGTATTGTATCTTATTTTAGCATGGATCCAGCTGATGTCATCATGTCTATGCATGTGCTGATGTCAGTATATCAACTGCCTCTATATATGTGCCAAGTTTAAAGTAAATTGAAACAAAATTGACATTTTTATAGACATTTGAAATTTTGCCCATTATAAGTAAATGGGGGAAAAAAAGAATTAAAAAAAAAAAAAAAAAAAGAATAAAAAAAACAAAAAACTTTGATCTACTTTTCCTAAAATGTAATCACATCTATTCTGGGTCATTGGCAAGTATAAACCTAATTTGGTTTGAATTCAACCAGTAATTTTGCTGCTACAGACATTTGAAATTTTGCCCATTATAAGTAAATGTGGAAAAAAAAAGATTTAAAAAATTCATAAAAATGTTTTAACTTTGACCAACTTTTCCCAAAAATGTAATCAGATTTATTTTGGGTCACTTGTAATCTATAAACCCAATTTGGTATGAATTCAAAGAATAGTTTTGCTACTAGAGTGTTAACAAAAACAAACAAAACCAGTACTCCTTGCCTTCCCTTTGGAGGAGCAAAGGGGAGCATTAATAACAAAAATGTTATGATGAACAGCAGTAAGGCCCACAGAATGAATATTTTCTTTGCATATGTTGGTATCTGTTGTGTCAGGGGCTTATTGCCTTCCGCTGTAAATCATAAATGAACATAAGTCCTCACATTCTGCCAATGAAAGGAATGAATTTACACAGATATTATTAGTAAATATCAGAATGTGACCTGCCTTATTGACAGTAAAGGCGGTTTCTGAGAAATCAGTTGCTCTGTTCTACTGCAAACAGATGATTTCCTCTGTGAAACACGAGGGAAAGCACAAATAGCGAAACTGAAAGTAAACAGTGTCTAAAAGTCGGTAGTGTGTGGGCTGAGGGGAACACTGAGCAGCTTCAGTAGTCCAGTCTGAGGAGCTCATCCACATCAAACAGGAAAAATGGGTGAGAACATTTAATGGTTTTTATTTGTTGATTTGACTTTAAATAATGTTTGTGATTTTGAGACACAATTCTCTCAAAAGGAAGTATTATTTAGTCCCAGGAATATACCTCCTAACACAAGGCTAGACTGCTTTGGCTGCATTATTCCTGGTACCATTCATTTTATAATAGTTTCATCTGTCATGAGTCTGTTGTTGGGGTGACAATGCATTTTTAAAAAAGATAACATACGCAATGTTGGTGGCTCCTGGGTGTTAAATGTTGATTGTAGCTCCCTCTGCTGGTAATGATGGCGATTTCTGAACTGAATGTTTGTAGGTTATGCAGACATTATGGATGTTGAAACTTCTGGTGCATCTGCTCAAACGGCTCGGCAGGACAACTTGCACTATGCAGGTAATATTAACCCTTTTATGTATAGTGGTCACTCCAGTGGACAGTCTTTCTACAGCTGTTCTCTTGTATATTCATGGATTTTGTTGTTTTAGTTCCATATCAGCCAACACAGTTTATGCATCATCCCATACACTGCAATTTATACCATTACTGTAACTTTGCTGTTCTGGATAAACCGGATCTAGAGTAACATGCTTAAGTGTAAATCCATTGTTATTGTTATTAGTCTGTAATTCACAGTTTTTGTAAAAAGTTGTGCTTTTTTTTTTTTTTTTTTCTTTTTGCATGTTATCTCCATGAAGTGAGTAATGACTGGTATTAGCAGAGGTGGGTAGGGTAGCCAAAAATTAGACTCAAGTAAAAGTACTGTTACTTTAGAAACATATTACTCGAGTACAAGTAAAAAGTAGTCATCCAAATAATTACTCAACTGAAAGTAAAAAAAGTACTTAATGAAAAAATTACTCAAGTACTGAGTACTTCCTGAGTAACATCATATTTATTGTTCTTTTAAATTCAACAATTAATAAATGAAATGTTAAAATAAAATATATAGAATAAATATGGGAACATTACAGCTTGTTACAAATATACCTCACAATAATCATTGTTGGTTCCATCACTTGAATATTTCTAGTCTGTTCTTATGGAGGCAGATACTGTGCATGTTTTTCTATTTACTTTTACGAGTTAGCCTCGATATCTTTATCTTAACATATCTTCCCCTTCTGTCAAATTTCTTTAACTCATGTGAGTCATGTGAGTTTTAGGCAGAAATCTTTCTAACAAAACAAAACAAATGGTTTGTCCATTAACAAATGACCAAAAATAAAAGTAACAAGTAGAACGTGCACCATTGTAAAAGAGTAGAAGTAGAATTTCTTCTTCATAAATATACTCGAGTAAAAGTAAAATGTATGTCATATTAAAAGTACTCTTAAAAGTACAATTAATGTAAAAAGTTACTTAAGTAAATGAAACGGAGTAAATGTAACATGTTACTACCCACCTCTGGGTATTAGAATGTTAAAATATGAGAAAACATCAGACATCAGCAGCATTAAAAATGTCTGCTAAAAGTTCATACTGTCTTCCACATATAATTATTGTAGGTAATTCATTTGTCAGACAAACTAGTAAATCAAGTAAACAAACAACTACCCCTGTCTGACAAATGAATTACCTACAATAAGCATTAAAATGTTTTTATTTAATAGTTTTCAGTAAATACATGTTTTCTTGCTCCAAAAATTAAATGCATGGTGTCCAGCTGAGCGGACATTTTTGCGGCTCCATAAAAAATAGGTTCAGAAGAAAATTTTCTTTAGGCATGTTTTTTTCATGCCTAAAGAGGAATAAAAACACTCAGGAAAAAAATCTTGATTAAGGGTCTCATAATTCATGCATGAAAGGGTTAACATCTAACTCTGTATGTACATATACAGTCTAACCGTAGTAGTCAGTGGCAGGTAAAAAGTTAATACAGAGGCCTTTTAATTTCCTTCTGAAGGTGTGGAGGCATCGCACACTATGGCAAAGACTGATCTGGAAAGAGTGAGAAGATACAAGTCTATCATCAACAGTGTGGCAGGAAGAAGAGGAATCGATCCGGCTCTCATCGCAGGGATCATGTCCAGAGAGTCCAGGGCTGGGAATGCACTGGACAGTCAGGGCTGGGGAGACCATGGAAATGGCTTTGGACTGATGCAGGTTGGAACACACACACGAACATACACAAACACACACACATATACACATATACACATACATACACGCTTCTTTAACCCATAAAGACCCAAACATCCACTGGCGACCAAAATCATTGACTTATATAAAAAGTTTAATACCTGTTGATCCACTAATCCTGTCAATCCATGTAAATAATTGGTGTAAAATGCAGTTATTCATTTTTTCATGGTCAACAACTGATTCACCAGTAAAACCCATGGAGTTGAATCAATGACAGTGAATGGACACACTTGTTTTATGTTCAGTTAACAATATATTTTACAGAAAAAAACAAATAGTCTTTGTCTTCAGTTTTCGGTGTTTTGGATATAATAACCCTCAACTTTAATCTGAGTTTTAATGAACGTCTGCATAATCAGTACGGGGTCAAACACAGTAATGTCCTGTCAGAGAGGGAACTTTAATTGATTACCCTTCCGACATTTTTTTCAGTATAAAGTAGCTCCTTTTTTTGGTAATCCCTTATGGTCCAACTAAAGCAAAAATGAAAATAAAAGTAAAAATATGGGTCATTTAGCAACATTAATCTGTCAACTTGTCTCTAAAATGTCCTGTCAGAGAGATTTTGAATACTGTGTTTTGACCCTACATTAAATATAGGAAAATACCAGATTTTCACTTATAAAAGCATAATACAGAGTATAATATAAGAATAAAAGGAGAAAATCACTTAAGAAAGGTAAAAAAAAATAGAGTAAAATTCCTTTGGGAAATGCCACAAAAGCAGCACAGAGTCAGCACAGTATTGCTTCATGTTCATTCCCATCTCTGTAGGTTGATGTGAATCCAAGGGGAGGTGGTCACACTGCACGTGGAGCCTGGAACAGTGAAGAGCATGTGGACCAAGCCACTGGGATCCTGGTGGATTTTATTGGGAAGATAAGCAGAAAATTTCCTAATTGGAGCAAGGAGCAGAAACTGAAAGGTTTGTTTCCCTAAATGTTCAGGCCCTATCTTACTTTCTTCACTGTTTTACTGTATTGGTATGTTCTCTGCAGGGGGGATAGCAGCCTACAACATGGGGGATGGAAATGTGCATGACTATCATAATGTGGACGCCCGCACAACAGGTAGAGACTACTCCAATGATGTTGTTGCCAGGGCTCAGTGGTACAAAAAGAATGGCGGCTTTTAACAACTGAGCCAAAACATCACTTACACCTGATGATGGAAAAGGTCTTTTATGTGTTTGGTTCAATAATACTAATAAAACCACAAAAGGATGTCTTTGTTCATATTAACCCATAAAGACCTAGTGCTACTTTTGTGTCAGTTCCCAAGGGAAAGTTTTTTCTATATTTAACCTTTCTTGACTGATTTATCACCATTTATTATAATATTATCCTCTACGTTTTGCATTTTTTTCAGTATAAATCAGGTATTTTCTTATATGTAATTTACTGATCGAGTAGATGTTCATAAAAGCTCAGATTGACCTTATAATGCCAAACATCATATTTGATACATGAGATTTGAAGCCCTCTGCATGATTAACTGTTCAACTGTGCATATAAAAACTGAAATGGTTCCATCTGCACTCTTCTCTTTTACTTTGTTTTAATTGATTATTATTATTTGTTTTATTATGTTTTAATTGTAATTGTGTGTTTTTAATCCGTCTCTTTTCCATTTTTTGTAAAGCACTGTGAATTGCCCTGTGTATGAATTGTGCTATACAAATAAATCTGCCTTGCCTTGCCATTAGTGTGATATTTTTTTTTCTTAAAAAACCTGATGCATACAGTTAGATAATACAGTACACGGATAATCCACCAGGGGGAGGGATTCATTCACCAGAGGCCTTTCCAGTGACACCACAAGATTGTCATTAATGAGGAAGGAGGCAGAACCAATTTTGAAAAGGAATTACCAATTTGTTAGACTGGTTTGTGTTATATTATGTTGTTGTTTGTTCAAAAACAATATTTGAGCATTGAGACCCGATGTATCAAATATAATACAAAATTGAAACTCATACATGGAAACTGATACGTGGAAAAAAAAAATTTGGGTTGTTCAGAAGGACCAATAAAGGCTTCAGTTTCAAGGAACTGGAATTTTCTGTCAGTGATTTAATGGTTCAGGCTTTACAGGGTTAAAGTTGAGGGTTATTATATCGAAAACAGAGAAAACTGCAGAAAAAGTGATGCTTTCAGTCAAATATATCATTAACTGAACATAAACCAAGGATTTCCATCCACTGTCATTGATCCAACTTCATGGATTTAACTGGTGAATCAACGTTGTAGAAGATGATGGTGTTTCCACGGTAACTTCGGAGCCTCTGAACTTCCAAATGGGTCATATCTGATGACCATGATAAGATAAACTGCATTTTACACCAATTATTTACACATATTGATAGGATTAGTGGATCAACATGTATTAAACAGTTTAGATCAGTAGATGCTTTTGGTCGGTGATGGATGTTTGGGTCTTTATGGGTTAAACTCTCTGTGTGATAGTGACCTGTTTTAATCAACTACTCTGGTGTTACAGCTTCCTCCAGTGTGACAGAAAAATCATGTTTTTTCCCAGGTTTACTGTACCTTAGATTTATACCATGTTTAATCAGTTTATTAAGTAAAAACTCAGCTGTAAAACATCTACTTTCATATCATAACACTTCTTTCTCTTCCTGATTCCAAACCTTGTCACATATTGTATTAAACACAAGTCACTCAAAATAACTGTATATCATATTATTTTAAAAACTTAATAAATTCATCAAAATTCACATTAACCTTCCAAATGTTGTTTCATTGCCTGGGTTATGAAATAAAACAGCATGTGGCATGTGACTGGTATAAAAAACAGTATCTTTTGTCAGTCTCACAACATAGATTAAACTGACATATAAAGTGGTCTAGATTTGAAGTCAAAACAGTCTTAAACGGTGTAAGGGCAGTGGTGCTCCTGGTGCTGCCGCAGGTCCAGTTTATGCAGGAAGCCGTAGAGGCAGTGAGGGCAGCGGTACGGCCGGTTGTCCCTGTGCTTTCGACTGTGGGTGATGAGGTTGGAGCTCTGGCTGAATGCTTTTCCACAGATCTGACACATGTGGGGCTTCTCACCTGACACACAAACACAGCAGGAGGTCAAAATTTACCAAATTTACACAGCAACTGGATAAAGAGGAGTGCATTAACCCTAAAATAACCATCTGGATTAGTTATTTCCATTTTCTAAAAGAGACCACAGTAGTTATAGTATGTTGATTTTAAAGAATTTAGAAAAATGAAAGAACTGTTGAAATCAGAGAGATGATACAGAACAAAAAAAGACAAGGACAAACAGATTTATGAATAGTTTTTACCCAATTGCAGTCACTACACACAAGGCAGAAAAAAAAAAAACATCTGATGTGCAATATGGTTTAAGGGATCAGTGCAATGACGGAAGGTACGTTTGTGTGTGAGTGAATGATTTCTGCCTGTTTTTTGTTTTTTTTTAAACCCATAAAGACCCAAACAGCGAGCAGCTTCCAAAAGCATCTACTGATCTAAACTGTTTAATACCTGTTGATCCACTAATCCTATCAATACATGTAAACAACTAGTGTCAAATGCACTTTGTCATCTTTTCATGGTCATCAGATTTGACCATTTTGGATGTTCAGAGGCCACGTAGTTACCGTGGAAACCCCGTCATCTTCTACAACATTGATTCACCAGTAAAACCCATGGAGTTGGATCAATGACAGTTTTCTCTGGCTATTAATGATCCTGCAGGTGTTTATTATAGTGTTTATTATCTTGGCTGTAATTCATGAAGAAGTTAAACAGCAGAGCCTTTTTCCCAAATTATGAAACTGATCTCTCGTTTAATTAGCACATACACAATATAGCATAGTATCACAGATGCAGATCACAGTGTACTAAAAATGAATCATTCATGTCTCTTTTTGTATATAGTGTAAGTACTCTAAATTTGAATGAATGAATGAATGAATGATAAGTTGTTAGAAATACACAAAAATGATATTAAAGGCACTTGGAGAGTGTTAAATGATATGATTAAAAAAAGTAATAAAAAGAATTTTGCTACATATGTTGTTAAAACTGGTGACACTGTGGTGGAAAATATAGAGGACATCGTGAATATATTTAATGATTTTTTTGTTAATGTCGGTCCTAATTTGGCAAAAGATACTACCAAGTGGGAAAAGGATGATCAAACCTTTGATTTTGCCATTGAAAACAATAATTCAATGCTTCTTGGTGGAGTTTGTGAAAGTGAAGTGTTGGAAGTGGTCAGGAAGTTTAAAAATAAAAAATCTACTGATAGAAATTCCATTGATATGTCACTCATAAAACAAGTGATAAACAGTATCCTTCAACCATTCACTTATGTATGCAACAAATCATTTCAAACAGGCACTTTTCCAGAAAATATGAAAATAGCTAAAGTGATTCCGATTTATAAAAATGGTGATAAGCACATGGTGTCAAATTATAGACCGGTGTCACTGTTACCACAGTTTTCTAAAATTCTTGAGAAACTGTTTGTAAAGAGGTTAGATGACTACATAGACAAATATAGGATATTAAACGATCACCAGTACGGATTTAGGAAAAACCGATCAACATCTTTAGCAGTAATGGAATTTGCAGAAACTATAGCAACAGCGGTGGATCAGAAACAACATACTGTTGGTGTTTTTATTGATTTAAGGAAGGCATTTGACACAATTGATCACTCAATATTACTCCGGAAATGTGAAATGTATGGTATAAGAGGTGTGACGCAAAACTGGTTAAAAAGTTATTTACAAAATAGGTCTCAGTATGTATCAATTGGAAAAACAAATTCACAACTTAGAAAAGTAACATGTGGGGTCCCACAAGGTTCAGTTCTGGGACCCAAGTTATTTATACTTTATCTAAATGATATTTTTATGGCATCTAGTAAGTTAAAATTTACAATATTTGCAGATGATACTAATTTGCTTTATCGGGAGTAAATATGAAACAAATATTAGAAACTGTGGAAAAGGAATTGAGCAAATTAAAAAAAATGGTTTGATGTAAATAAGTTATCACTTAATGAAGATAAAATGAAATTTATGGTTTTTGGTGGTGCTAGGGGAAGTGATGATATAAAACTGAAAATTAATGAAATTGAAATTGAAAGGGTGTATGAAACAAAATTTTTGGGAGTGATTATTGACCATAAACTCTGTTGGAAACCACAAATAGAATATATCAAACGCAAAATGTCCAAAGCTGTTGCAATTCTTTATAAAACTCGAGACTTGTTAAGCAAAAAATGTTTGCATATGTTGTATTGTTCACTTGTAATGCCATATATGTCATACTGTGTGGAAATATGGGGCAATGTGTATAAGACTAATTTAGACCCAATAATTAAACTCCAAAATTTATTAGAGTCATAAACAAAGCTGGTTATCTCCAATCAAGTAATCCACTTTTGTAGAATCTGGTTTACTAAAATTTCTTGACATCGTATATTTAAAAACAATGGAATTTATGTTTCGCGTTAAAAGTAAACATCTTCCTTTTTGTATTCAGAAAATTTTTAAGTTAAGAGAAGGACATTATAATTTAAGAGGGATGTTTGTGTTTGAAAAATGTAAAGTAAGAACAAATGTTAAATATCACAGTGTTTCAGTTATTGGTGTCAAGCTATGGAACGAACTGAAGGATGAAGTGAAATTGTGTAGCTCACTGTTGAGTTTCAAAAAGAATTTAATTGGTCAAATTATGAAGGGCTATGAAAGTAATATGATTACAAAATAACTTATTACACTGAATGTAGTATAATTTAAGTTTAAGTATTTATCTGCTGCAACTTAAGGTGTGGACATGGACTAAGGATGTAAATAGGAGAAGCAGAAATAAGCCTCCGGCTTCAGCTTCTTCCTTTTTCAGTTACAAAATGTGTTAATTTTATGTTTGTTTGGTTTTTTTTAAAATATGTAGGTGTTTTGTTTTGTTGTTTTTTTTTAATATGTATGTGTTTTGTATTTTGTATTTAACTGAAATAAACATTCATTCATTCATTCATTCATTCATTCATTCATTCAACATCTACATGATCACTAAATTAAATATAGGAAAATACCTGATGTATACTTTAAAAAAAAAACACAAAATACAGAAGGTAAAAAATATAATTATTGGTGATAAATCATTTAAGAAAGGTTAAAAGGAGAGAAAAATTGATTTGGGAACTGCCACAAAAGTAGCACTGGGTCACTAATGGGTTAACCCAGTGGTTCCCAACCTTTTTTGGCTCGTGCCCCCGTTTTAACATCACAAATTTCTGGCGACCCCAGACATTCAAAACTGAGACATTTTTTTGCTAAAATGAATTAGTTTTTGATCATGTAATAGTTTGCTATACTATGTTGCAAATTAACGTTAATTTTATATGACATTCAGTCTATATAATGTATATTATTATGGATGGAGGCAGAAAAGCCAGGTGTAGATTACTGCACAAAGTGAGAATTGTATTTTCCTTGGTCAGGATATGTACAGTCAGT
The DNA here is from genome assembly GCF_902148855.1 of Sphaeramia orbicularis. NCBI lineage: Eukaryota > Metazoa > Chordata > Actinopteri > Kurtiformes > Apogonidae > Sphaeramia > Sphaeramia orbicularis. The sequence continues at coordinate 36,729,456 of NC_043957.1, forward strand.
CCAGCTTGGATTTACAAGGCTGACAATTAATACTGAACAAACAAGAACTCAAACTATGAATTATGAAAGAGCTGCAGCATCTGAAACCGACCACAATGAACATTTGAAAGATAAACAGTACCACAGTGCTTCAGTTTTAGGCAACCCCACATGGGGTCACGACCTCAAGGTTGAAAAACACTTTTTTATTTGTTTATTTGTTTTTATTTGTATTTGTATTTTTATAGTAGGTTCTGTATGATGCACAGATTGGATGGCATATTTAATTTTGTTGTACTTGTTACAATGACAATAAAGATATTTTAGATTATAAATGGAGTTATGATCAAAGAATCTACAGTTTTGGTGTTATGTCAAAGATATCAGTGTGAGTTTTTGACCACTAGAGGAAGTAATGAGCCACTCTGTAATGAAAACTAACACGGAGGCTGAGCTGATGATGAGAACTTGTAAGGAAGAGACCAAGTGATAAAAGCTAAAAGCCCTGTTTTTGTTTTCACCACTGGACACAGCTGTAAATGAAAAGAATGGAGTTTGATGCTGAAATGCTGTTCTGCAGATGTACATGTTAAGTTGTGATTTACATGAGAACAGAGTTTACTCTTTTTTTTTTTTAACAAGTTATTGCATGTCTTACATGATTACAGGATTTGTAGTTTCAGCCCTAAACACAATGCAGATCAGTTATTCTAACATTCTTGTGTATAGGGTTTTCTTTCTTTCTTTCAGGAAATTTTAAGAAGTTATTTTATTTCCTGCAGTCTGATCCTTTTTTTTTTTTGCATCAAATTGTGCATTTTCTTAATCCTATCACAACACTACAGATTCCTAGTTTTTCATCTCAAGACCCAAGAGGTAAATTTGATGTTGTTATTAGATACAAACCTACAAAAAAAATACAAAACAAATTAGCATAGCATCTACATTTATTAATTAATTTTTAAAAAATGTTTTATTTTCAGTTTTTTATGTGCAATGTGTACAAACAAAATATACCAACAATATAAAGACATAACAGTAATAAGCAAGGCAAGAAGGATAACCTTACGAAAAGAAAAAAAAAAAAGAAGGAAAAACAGTCAGTGCATAAGGTCTTTACAGATAACTGCATTAAATACTTGGTGTAAGAGATGTACCAGTATGGTCTAAATATGGCTGCCAAATTTTCAAAAAGGTGTTATATTGTTTCCTGAGACAGTAAGTGATTTTTAACCTGGGGGATGCAACTGTTCATCTCAAAAGTCCATTCATTAACTAATCCTAGTTCAAATGCATTGTATATGAAATGGATTTTATTGTAAAAGTACATCACGGCAGCTAAATGTCCCCTTTTTAAAAAGATTTTTGGAATGGCTGGTTTAGCTACTTCACTTAATATGAAAAAGTAATCTAGGACGTTAATAAATGCAAACATAAGATAAGGCCTGTTGTGAATTATATCATGATCATTTCTTGGGGAAAAAAAAAAAGAAAGGGAAATAATGTACTGAAGTCATGTGACCTGGAAATAAAACTGTAGTTCAGTGAATTCCACTAAAGTCAGCTGTGGATGGGTCTGTACTGTACTTTCTACAGGGGGTGCACAGACTTACCAGTGTGTATGAATGTGTGTTTCTTCATGTCAGATTTCTGATGGAACCTCTTGCCACAGTACTGACATGGGTACGGCCGAGTGTCTGTATGTATGAGCAGATGGGTGCTGAGGGTGGACGAACGCTTGAACACTTTTCCACACACAGAGCAGCCAAACGTCCGCTCCTGAAACAACACACACTCCAGTCATGGTTTCAGCGTTGTACACCAGATGTGCATGACATGGCACACTGTGAATTATGTACATGTTAAAAAAAACAGATATAAACAAAGAGAAGACATAAATAAGCACAAGTAAAGAGGAGATACTGACCTTGCCCCTGGATGGGGACCGTTCAACCTCTGCTCTGTTGGACTTAATGGGAGCTGGAGACAAAAGTGCTTTACTGCTGTGACTCTTGCATAAGTGAGCTGTCAAACTGGACAGACATGAAAACACCTGAAAAGTAGAGGAGGAGTAATTAGAGTAATCATGTTTTAGTGTAAAGAAAATAATGTATTTGATGTTTTTTTTTTAAGTTTCACACTGGTCATGTTCACATTGACATACGTTATATTTTATTTATATAAACTTCTAATGTCGTGGCCAAAGGTTTAGGGCATAACACAAGTTTTTTTTTTTTTTTAATTTTGTACACTAAATAGGTTTCAAAGACTTTTTTTGACAAATAAATCACATTTAAGCAAAAGATTCATTTGTGTCATTCCATATGTAGCCTTCACATATAAAAATATTATACACATTATAAAGATAAGATAAGATATCACAGCAGCAAAAGATGAAGCATTAAATACAATAAAGAATAAAGAGAAAGATAAAATAAAAATAGCTAAAATTACATAAATGCTACTACTACTACTACTACTACTACTACTAATAATAAAATGGCAAGTGTGAGGGTATAATACAATAAAGAAACAAGTGTGCAGATATAACATTAACCCATAAAGACCCAAACAGCCACCAACGACCAAACCCATCTACTGACCTGAAATGTTTAATAAATTCTAAATCAACAATCCTATAATACATGAAAATAATTGGTGTAAAATGTAGTTTATCATCTTTTCATGGTTATCAGATATGACCCATTTGGATGTTCAGAGGCTCCGTAGTGAACGTGGAAACACCGTCATCTTCTACAACATTTATTCACCAGTAAAACCCACGGAGTTGGATCAATGACAGTGGATGGAGACACTTGGTTTATGTTCAGTTAATGATATATTTTACTCAAAAAGTCATTTTTTCTACAGTTTTCTCTGTTTTGATATAATAACCTTCAACTTTCATCTGAGTTTTTTATGAACATCTACATGATCAGTGAATTAAATATAGGAAAATGCATGATGTTCATTAAAAAAAAAAGAAAAATACAGAGGATAATATTATAATAAACTATGATATATCACTTAAGAAAGGTTGAAGAGAGAGAAATAAAAATCTTTGAAACTGCCACAAAAGTAGCACTGGGTCTTTATGGGTTAATGGTAATGATATGGAAATATAGACTTTTCTGTAATGAATGTAACGTGATTTAAGCCGTTGTAGAGATGCTTACTTTATCACAGAACGGACACTCGTGCCTGGTAGAAGTGGACTTTGTGCGGCTCCTGGTCCTGGTCTCCCTCAGTATCTGAGCCTGAGGACTTGAATCCTCCAGACCCACTGAGGGTTTGTCTGGACATCCGGGTCCGTCTTGTGGTCTGGACCATGCTGTTACAGTGGGGGGGTGAGATTCACTTTTCTTCAAGGGGTTTAAAGTATTTGAACTGATTGGGCTGCACAGCTCAGTGGATGTACAGACTAAGAAGAAAGACAAAGAGGAACATGGTGACACTTACTGAGCCCGTGTGATCCACTCTGTTTCATTACATAGTTATTACAACTGTTTGACTAATAGATGTCTCACAAAAACATGACAAAGAATGTATTCAGTGTCCTGTAAATAAATGTTTAATCCTACCTACCGTAAGATTTAGGAGTGAATTTGTGAAGCTGCTCATTTCCAGCAGAGTGGTTGGTGACAGGGAAATACTGCTGCAGTGATGTGATGACCGATGTGTCTGCTGCACCTACTGTAGATGTATCCCATGAGCCTTTGCGGGGGCTTCTGACCGTAGGCCGAAGGTGGTGCAGTCCTCCTCGCTTCACCAAAAAAGAACGAGGCATCGCTCAAGAGGGAAAAAAGATCTGATGGACAAACAAAATGAAGGTTAACTGGAGGATAAAACAATATTTATTGATTTATTTTGCACATATTTAACATTGATCAAAGACATAATAAAACAGCAAAAGTGCAGGGAGAGACAGGAAGCCTAAAATGGCTTGTGTAAAACCTCCACCTTATAAATACATGAACATTAGAAAAGTTAGGAGACTTCCATAGTGCATACACATACACATACACATACACATACACATGCACATTCACATACACGTACACATACACATACACATACACATTCACATGCACATGCACATGCACATGCACATTCACATACACGTACACATACACATTCACATTCACATACACATACACATTCACATTCACATTCACATTCACATTCACATACACATTCACATACACATACACATGCACATCCACAATAACATTCACAACACATTCACATTCACATTCACATTCACATACACAACACATTAACATTCACATTCACATACACATACACATTCACATACACATACACATACACATTCACATACACATTCACATTCACATACACATACACATACACATTCACAACACATTAACATTCACATTCACATACACATACACATACACATTCACATTCACATACACATTCACATTCACATTCACATACACATACACACACACATACACATGCACATTCACATTAACATTCACATACACATTCACATCCACAATAACATTCACATACACATACACATACACATTCACAACACATTAACATTCACATACACATACACATTCACATACACATTAACATTCACATTCACATACACATACACATACACATTCACATTCACATTAACATTCACATTCACAACACATTAACATTCACATACACATTCACATTCACATACACATACACATACACATACACATTCACATTAACATTCACATTCACATACACATTCACATTCACATTCACATTCACATTAACATTCACATCCGCATACGCATACGCATACGCATACACATACACATACACATTCACATTCACATACACAACACATTAACATTCACATACACATACACATACACATTCACAACACATTAACATTCACATACACATACACATACACATTCACATACACATTAACATTCACATTCACATACACATACACATACACATTCACATTAACATTCACATTCACAACACATTAACATTCACATTCACAACACATTAACATTCACATACACATTCACATTCACAACACATTAACATTCACATACACATTCACATACACATTAACATTCACATTCACATACACATACACATTCACATTCACATTCACATTAACATTCACATCCACATACACATCCGCATACGCATACACATACACATACACATTCACATTCACATGCACATGTACATGCACATTCACATTCACATTCACATTAACATTCACATTCACATACACATCCACATACACATACACATGCACATTCACATCCACATCCACATTCACAATAACATTCACATACACATTCACATTCACATTCACATTCACATTCACATACACATACACATACACATTCACATTCACATTCAATAAAGGATGTACAAATGTAAAGTTCTGCTTAAGTGAAGTATTAATACACAACTACCTAAAACTAGTATGGATTCAGATCAACTTCACTTGTCTTCACAAGGTAATTCTTTTCCATAAGCTCAGAATGAGATAAAACAGATGATCATCCTTCATCAGACTAAGGTATTTGACAGTCTGATAGCAGTGATGATCAATAGTAAAATATAGATTAGTCCAACAGGCTACATATTTAGTTTAACCCATAAAGACCCAAACATCCACCAGCGACCAAAGCATCTACTGATCTAAACTGTTCTGTCCACTAATTCTATCCATGCATGTAAATAATTGGTGTAAAAAGCAGTTTGTCGTCTTTTCATGGTCATCAGATATGACCAATTTGGATGTTCAGAGGCTCCGTAGTTACCGTGGAAACACCGTCATCTTCTACAGCATTGATTCACTGGTAAAACCCATGGAATTGGATCAATGATAGTGGATGGACACACTGGGTTTATGTTCAATTAATGATGGATTGGACTGAAAATGTCACTTTTTCCACAGTTTTCTCTGTTTCTGATATAATAACCCTCAACTTTTATTTGAGCTTTTTATGCTCATCTACATGATCAGTGAATTAAATACAGGAAAATACATGATTTTCACTGAGGAAAAACTAAAATACAGAGGGTAATATTAAAATAAATGGTGATAAATTGCTTAAGAAAGGTTCAAATAGAGAAAACACAATTGGAAACTGAGACAAAAATAGCACTGGGTCTTTATGGGTTAATATATCTCTGCAGTACAGCCGTATTATCTGCAGTACTGTGTTTAAAAGGCCAAGTGAAGCTTTACTGGAGGTGTTTGTGTTGTCCAAAAGAGGGCAGCAAACCTGCACATCCAGACTGTTCACACCCTGTTTGTAATAAAATCACTAATACAACACTGTTAAAAATAAGCTCCACAACAAGTACAAGTTCTGCACTCAACATACAGCTTGTATACAAGTATGTAGAATAATCAAAACAATAACTGTGCAGTAAACAGTGCCAGGTAGTATTTTACCAGCATAAAACATGCTTTTGGATTAATTTGGCTTCGTGTACATATTGTATTTTACTGGTGACATGTTGGACTTAGTTGAACTATTTTGCATATTGTCGGTAGTTCACCCCTTTAAAGAAACTTCCAAATTTCTTTTTCTATATTTAACCTTTCCTTAGTATTTTATCACCATTTACTCTAATACTATCCTATACGTTTTGTGTTTTGTGTTTTTCCGTGAAAATTAGGTATTTTACCACTTTAAATCTACTGACCATGTAAGTGTACATGGTAAATTCAATGATTATTTATATATTTAAATAATAATAAGTGACTTTATGAGCAAAATATATCATATATCATTGTATGTGGGTTTTACTGGTGAATAAATGTTGCAGTGAATGATGGTGTTTACAAATGGGTCAGGTCTGATGCTGTTAAAAAGCTGAGAAAATGCATTTTATCTGAATTATTCAATTATATCGATTTGATTAGCTGCTCAGATCAGTAGATTCTTCTGGTTGCCTGCGGTTATTTAGTTCTTTGAGGGTTAATCAACAGCGGTGTATCATATTCAGTACGATCATTATATATATTTATAATGTTGCTGTCCTTTGAGAACCATGAATTTCTTAAAAGTTGAAAAACAGACCCATTTACAGTTGTGTGACAATACATGAAAGAGGGTTTTCAAATAGATGGTTTATTTTAAGGGGGAGGATTTTCTGCACTATAAATGATGCCTCATCTTTCAGTTCTTCATAAACTTCAAATCAATGCATTTGGAGATGCGTGGCTTTCATTGGAGTGGAAGAGGATGAAAAACTGTAAAAGTGAAATAGTAACTACACTGTAAAAATCTAAATTTTACCAAGTGTATTTTTCTCATTTCTAGTTAAAGTATCTCATCACATTTAAAAATAAGACATAATCACCTAAAGAGTGACTTGTAAATGAGATATAAGAACTTATTTTTAGACCTTGAGATCTTGAAAAGGTTATTTCAAGAAATCTTACCAAGATAATTTTCACTTGATCCATTGGCAGATTTTTTTTTTGCTTAATTCAAGATTTCTTTTGCTTAATTTAAGCAAAAAAAAAAAAAAATCTGCCAATGGAACAAGTGAAAATTATCTTGGTAAGATTTCTTGAAATAAGATTTTCACGATCTATTGTCTAAGAACAAGTTCTTATATCTCACTGAAAAGTTACTCTTTAGGTGATTATGTCTTATTTTAAGTGTTATGAGATATTTGGACTAGAAATGAGAAAAAATACACTTGGTAAGATTTTGATTTTTGCAGTGTAAAGCTGTTTAAAAGCTGTGTAAAAGAAGTGAAGTAGAAGTATAAAATAGTATATAAAAGACAAAACTAGAGTTATTACCATATACCATAAACAAAAAATAAATGACAACCTAAGATTGTTTCAGCTGGTTCTTACTACATAGTGAGACTATATTTTCATTTACTGTATGAACATGTCATGGAAGATTGCACAATTTGGATGAAAACACAGAAATGACTGAATCTGGGTCAGAGCATATGAAAAATAATACTGTACTTCTATTCCATAGTCTGTAAGATGTCACCTGACAAGTATTGAAGTGCGATGATTTTTAAGCATTTGACAAAAGCACAAGGTCAATATCATGAAAGGTCAGCTGTTAAGTAAGTGACCGTCTTAACTTATTTTTACTTTTCACACACGCATGTGTCATCTGTCTTTTACAATTAGCATATATTTATCTCCATAAGTAGTGTGTTAAAATAAAAACCCTGACACTTTCCGTGTCAAACGTAGGCTGTTTCTCCTCTTATACTCAAACAGGAGGTGGTTCAGAGGTTCTAAATCACAGGTTCCAAACATATGGTCCGTGGTCCAAAACCAGCCCGCCAAAGGATTCAATCGGGATGAATTTGTGAAATGCAAAAATTACACTGAAGATATTAGCAATCAAGGATGTTAAAATCATTTTAGTTCAGGTTCCACATTCAGCCCAATGTGATCTAAAGGGGATTAGAGCAGACAAATATGATCATAACCTCGTTTTTTTCCCCCATTGTTTTAGTGTAAAAAAAGCCATATTACATGGAAATGTTTACATTTAGAAACTGCCCTTTCACAAAAAATGTGAACAACCCGAACAAATATGAACAACCTGAAATGTCTTAAGAGTAGAAAGTGAAATTTAAACATTATTATGCCTTTTACTAAATATTTTGTGTATTATAGATCCGCTGTGATCTGTATGTTGTAATTCACATTTGTAAATGATAAACTGAGGCTGATAATGTTGTTAAAAGTGCACTTATATTTCTAAAGACATTTCAGGTTGTTTGTGTTATTCACATTTTTAATGAAACCTTGTAGACGTAAACATTTTCATAATGTAACTGTATTTTTTGTCGGCATTGGTTTATCTGTTTGTCTGTCCGTGTGCAAGATAACTGAAAAAGTTATGGACGGATTTGGATGAAAATTTCAGGAAATGTTGATACTGGCACAAAGAGCAAAGGATTAAATTTTGGTGGGGGTGCAACTGGTCTGCCTTGGTGGAGGTCTGTGCTCTACAAGTGCTTCTAGTTTTCTATTATCTTACCTGGTCTGGACCACCTCAGGTCATACTAGGCTGAATGTAGCCCTGGAACTAAACTGGGTTTGACACCTGTTCTAACTGAAACCTGACCCTGACTATGAGCCGCATCTGAGCCATGTAAGGAGCTCCAGAGACTCCAGTCCAGTGAACTCCTTTAATCTGATGTGAATAAAACAGGATGAATGTTTGCTTTATACGTCACTGCTCATGCTGTGGACAAAGTGCTGTTCTTGAACCAGTTTAATCGCTGCTATCGAGGCCTGACTGGCCCACCTCAGAGTGAGTCCTGAATCCTCCACAGATGGTTTTCGGCTAATCTAAACGTCTATCTGTCACACTGCAATCATCATCACCTCTGACATTTCACTTACTTTGACATGAACTTCATTCGCCTCTAGTTTATGAGAAAAAGACTTACTTATAACAGTCATTTCACAGTTCATCACTTTGACGCAACACTTCTAATGACTCAGTGTCAATGAGGTGAAGGTGTTCAGTGGAGAGACTTGAGGTGTTACACCACATAGCACCAAACTAAAAAGGGAAATAAGGACTGAGTGATATAAACCAAGAGTAAAAGTAACAGCTACATGAAAGGAACCAAATGTGTTAATATCAGTTTCACAGTTAGCTAAATCCTTTATTGTTCACTGAATTCAACTTTTATATTTATACTTTTGTATTGCACTTGCGTCCATTGTTTGCTTCTGCAGGTTGACACGTTCTAGTTGGTATTTTATACCACAGTAAACTGAAAAATGAAACAGCCGAACAGAAACAACTGCACAGTCAGACTAAATTTAGATCAAATCGCTGTGAATGCTGCCTTCAGGTGACCTCAGAATGAATGGACAGACAGTTCAATAAAGGAAGGTCAAATTAGCCCAGCGGTTCCCAACTGTTTTTGGCTGGTGACCCCATTTTAACGTCACAAATTTCTGGCGACCCCAGATGTTCAAAATGGAGACTTTTTTTTTTTTTTGCTAAAATGAATTTTTTTTGGATCATGTACTAGTTTGCTATACTATGTTGCAAATAAATGCTAATTTTAGATGACATTTAGTCTATATGATGTATATTATTATGGACGGAGGCAGAAAAGCCAGGTGTAGATTACTGCACAAAGTGAGAATTTGATTTTCCTTGGTCAGGATATGTACAGTCAGTCCAGCTTGTGTTTACAAGGCTGACAATTAATACTGAACAAACAAGAACTTAAACTATGAATTATGAAAGAGCTGCAGCATCTGAAACTGGCCACAATGAACATTTGAAAGATAAACAGTGCCACAGTGCTTCAGTTTCAGCTTCACAGTTTGTCATGTCTTTTATTGTCTCTATCAACTGACACAATATATCTTTTATTAGTAATTTTTAAAAGAAAATTTTATCAGTTACTGGAAATTTCAGACGACCCCATTTGAATCCCAGGCGACCCCATGTGGGGTCCCGACCCTAAGGTTGACAAACACTGAATTAACCGCCGACTCCATTTAACAAAACTTTTTTGTGATTTGTGTCCTTCTTTGCAGATGGAAATTTAATGCAAGAATCAGATGAAATTCTTGTCATTCTTGTTGGAGGCTCATTGTTCAAATTCTGTGAGTCTCTGGGCCTTGGTAGTCACATTATATGAAAGAGGATAAATATGAGTAGATCTGTGGTAAATATGGTGCACAGGCTGTAAATAACAAGTTTTTAATATTTCCAAAAACTCATGCTATCCACTCTAAGTCTGAACAAAAAAACTGAAATTTAACCTGTGATTTTACAAATACTGATTATATAAAACAAAGAAAGAAACAAATAATTAAAACAAAACAGTTCGGAGCAAGTGTACAACAGTAAAGTTAGGGAACAGGAAATAAACAGCTTCATGCCAGTTGTCATTTTCAGTACAAACCACATACAGATTTTCAGGATACCTACACAGACCATAATTCATAAAAATATGTTGATTATAAATGAACATAACATATTTTATCCTAAATAAAAAAGTAACTTTGCCTAAATATGTTTTGAACAGGTAAGTAAGAGACATCTGTCAAGCAACCCAGAGTTTAATGTCATTTTGTCGACATTAAAATAAATCACACACATCACCATCAGTTATTTTCAGATAAGACAGAAGAGTTTTCGGAAATAAAGATATCAACACTCACCAGATTTTCACTTCAGATCGCAGAGAGTTCACACTAACAGAACAAAGTCGTACAGTGATGTTGGATAATTTAGAGTCAGTGTGTGTCATTTGAGATCTGGCTGATCAGAAGTGTTGTGTGTTGTGTGTTGTGTGTTGTGTGTTGTGCTCTGGCTGCTGCTGTGATGAGACTAAAACAGGACGAGGAAGTGTTTGAGTTCTCAGCCGACTCTCCAACCACAGTGTTTCCTTATACAAAGCCAACACGCTGCACTGTGATCGCACCAACGCCGTCCACCATGACCCTTTGAAACACCTGTACATGGAAAATGTGAAGTTGCAGCAGTGTGAGATGGTTCTACTGAGGAGAGATAAAGTCCATGTAAGAGGAAGAAGGTGGTTGTCTGTGCTAAATTTCTTCTGAAAGTGTTGACATACTTTGTCGACACAGTTGTGTTACAAAACAAACCACTAAGGTCAACTTAAAAAAGAAACTGGCAGATGTAAGAGCATGTTTCTGCCTAATTCTAATTCAGGGTCATATATGCATTAATGAGAAAAACAGACAGCAATAGAAAAAGCAGATATACTTGTGTTTTTAATCACATATTCATTAACTAACCAGATGTACCCAAGTGGATACTCCCTGTATAACCTCAGTAAGAAACAGCTTTTACGTTATTTTAAGATCCAGCAATGCAGTTTCATAGCTTTACTTAAAAAAATTGTCCACTGCAAATGACATTCCATAAAAAAAAAAAAAAAAAAAAAGGATCTGAAAAATACAGACTTGTATGTGCTTGAAGATAGAGTCTGTCCATTGAAATGTTATTTTGCTCTTGTCTTAATTTGCTTCATTTTGTTTTTATTTTGTTCTTTGCGTGTTCGAAATAAATAAATAATAAACAAATAAAAATGGTTGCATTATACTGTTTATGTAAAAAAGCCAAAATGTTCACTGCAAAAAAAGGATGTCCAAAAACAAGATAAAAACATTAAATCTCAAAGGATTCAAAGGAGTTTATTTATCATTCCATCACAAAGAAAGAACAAAACTGGTTACTGAGGACCCGTATTAGCCATATCAATAGAATAAACAACTAATAAATAAATGAATACATTAACCCTTTCATGCAAAAGTCACTCCAGTGGACAGTTCTTCTCCAGCTGTTCTCTTGTATATTCATGGGTTTTGTTGTTTTAGTTCCATATCAGCCAACACAGTGGACACTTACACACCATCCCATACACTGACAATCATACCATTACTGTAACTTTGTAGTTCTTGATAAACCTGATCTGCACTAACATGTCTGAGTGTAAATCAATTGTAATACTAATAATTTAATTTTAGTAATTACTAGCATTAGAATATAATAAAATGTGAGAAGACATCAGATTAGCAGCATTAAAAATGTTTTTATTTCATTGTTTTCATATCACTTTCTGATATTGGGTTTTAAACACGTTTCTTTACTTCAAAAATTAAATGCATGGATATTTTTGTAACTCCATAGGAAAAAAAAAAACTCCATTGTATTGTTTTTTTCATGCCTAAGGAGGAATAAAACACAGAAGAAAACAATCTTGACTAAGGTTCTCACTATTCATGCATGAAAGGGTTAAAATCAACTAAAATTTAAGGCTAATTTAAAAAAAAAAAAAGTAAAATATACGTCTGAAATTTAACTTTAAAATACCTACATAAAATACTGGTACATTTACAACCTAACCTAACCTATACACAGTACACACTGAAGTACAGTACACAAACGTCTGAGGAAAAAGGCACTCAAAACAAGTGAAATATACAGATATAGATGTATGAACACTTAAAATAAGAAAATAACTCTTCAAACAAGATAAATATTTTACACTTCCAAATCTAGGCTTTCTTTTTTTAATCTTGGTAAGAGCCAAATAATTTGCAGTGTTTACTTTTCTGGGACTCAGGAGGATATGAATATCAATAAGCCACATCTATGCACCATTTTTTTTTTTTTATGTCTTTGTTTTCAGTCTTGCTGCTTCGAGAACACCGTTGCCAATAAAGTTAGAATAAAAGCTCATGAAACGATTGTGACAATGTGATTTAATATATCTTTATTAACTTTTATAACCCAAAAAGACCCAAACAGCCACCGGCAACCAAAACCATCTACTGATATGAACTGTTTAATACCTGTTGATCCGATAATCCTATCAATACATGTAAATAATTGGTGTAAAATACAGTTCATCATCTATTCATGGTCATCAGATATGACCCATTTGGACGTTCAGAGGCTCTGTAGTGAACGTGGAAACACCGTCATCTTCTACAACAGGGGTGTCAAACTTGTTATAGTTCAGTGGCCACATTTAGCTTAATTTGAGCTGAAGTGGGCCGGACCAGTGAAATAATAACATAATAATATATAAATAATGTCAACTCCAAACTTTCCTCTATGTTTTAGTGTGAAAAAAGTAAGATTACATTATAAAAATGTTTACATCTACAAACTATCCGTCAAAACCATGTGAATAACATGAACAAACTGAATAAATAAGTGCAATTTTAACAATATTATACTTCAGTTTATTATTTACAGACAAAATTTTGTTAAAATTGCACTTACTTCTCTTAAGATATTTCAGGCGGTTCATATTTGCTCAGGTTATTCACAGTTTTTGGGAAATTATACTTTGTCTTAGTGTAAATACATGAAAATTTTCACATTTACAAAGAGAAAAATTTGGAGTTGTGAGTATTTATAGGTTATTACCATAGTATTTTACTGATCCGACCCACTTTAGATAATACTGGTCTGAATGTGAAAACTGAACTAAAATGATTGTTAATATCTTAGTGTAACTTTTGCATTTCACAGTTTCACCCAAAGGGCCGGACTAAACCCTTTGGTGGGCTGGGTTTGGCCCCCGGGCCGCATGTTTGACACCTGTGTTCTACAACATCGATTCACCAGTAAAACCTATGGTGTCTGACACATAACAGTGGATGTAGATGCTTGTTTTATGCTTAGTTATTGATACATTTTATGACAAAACTCACTTTTCTTTAGATATAATAACCCTTAACTGTAATCTGAGCTTTTATGAACATCTGCAGTGAATTAAATGTACAAAAATACCCAGTTTTTACTAGAAAAATGCATAATGCAGAGGATAATATCCTAATAAATGGTGATAAATCACTTAGGAAAGTTTAAAAAGAGAGAAAAATTAATTTGGGAACTGCCACAAAAGTAGCACTGGGTCTTTATAATAATAATAATAATAATAATAATACTAATAATACTAATAATAATAATAATAATAATAATAATAATAATAATAATGGTTTAGATTTCTAGACTGCTTTTCAAGGAAGAGCTTTTACATAAAACATTTTCACAGTGAGGGAGAAAAGATTCCTCCAAATGTGTTGATATGCCTTTTATTTAGGTTTAAAGGAAATTATGGGAAAGGTCATGACGTAAAGCAGTGAATTTTTTGGGATTTCAACACAAATATCTGACGACTACTGGGGTTAGTGAGGCTGTACTTGTCACTTTGAGGATTGTAGCTTAAATTCTGTGAGTCACGGGTGTTGGGAGTCACAGTGTGTAAGATTTGTGGTAAAAACGGTGAACTAGTTGCTAAATGACTCAGAATAACAGCAGTTCTAAGTATTTCCAGCAGCTTCTCTTCACTCTGATGATGCCCTTCCACTGTAGGGCTGAATGTTCCATGTGAAAGAAGGAAAAAAACATAAACCTCAAACTGTGATTTTGTAAATACGACACTAAATATAAGGTTAAAAATGAAGCGAACTGAAGCCTCGAATCTGAAAGGTGAAAGGTTTTAAGTTTTGGCCATTCTGCTGTTAAAGACAAAGAAATGTGACTCCAAAAAAGGTGTGGGCTTCATTTTCATATTATTGCCCCGCCCCCCAAAGGGGAGGCAAAGGGTATAGTTTTTGGTTCGGTTTGTTTGTGTGTTAACACTCTAACAGCAAAATTATTACTTCAATTCATACCAAACTGGGTTTATGGATTGCCAGTGACCCAGAGGAGATGTGATTACAATTTGGGAAAAGTAGGTCAACGTTTAAATTTTTCATGAATTTTTAAAATCTTTTTTCTTCTCCCATTTACTTAAAATGGGTGAAATTTAAAATGTCTATAAAAACATCAATTTTGTTTCAATTTACTTCAAACTTGGCACATATATAGAGGCAACTGATATTCTGACATCAGCATTAGGTGGATCAATGCCAAAATAAGCTACAATATTAGCGAGGGGTGGGGTTTGTTGTGCCTGGCACCGCTTGTTTTCCCCATTAGAAATGAATACGATTTTTTAGTTTTTAGTAGAATTTATTTGTTACTGTATGAGTATTAAACCGTACTCATGTATCATGTAACAGAGCTATTTTTCTACCATTATTGACTAATTGTGGCCTTTCTCCTCTAATCCCTGTGTACATACTCTTTTTACTTTCATGCAACATATACTGATAAGACATGAAACTTAATTTTTGTTCAGCGATGACGCTGAACTGTGCATCTGCCATTTCAACAATTTCCCCCAGATTAAAACAGTACTCTGACTGAAAGCAGTTGTCACAAAACCACTGGAGTCTGACAGGTTATTTCTATACTGTGATAGTACTAGATATAGACATTCAGATCCAAACCAGTAAAGTCTTATCCACTGGTAATTTTTCTTTAATGTGCCTGTAAAGAAGCACATCATCCTTTATTTCCCCCAGATGTTCATCATCCTTTAAACCCATACTTCATAAATTGACCTGTAAAGCTTTGAGGGAATATTATGACAGTCATAGACAACAATAGTCAGGCTTTTGCAAAGGTGCAATGCAAAGTTTATTTTGTATCATTCATAGGATACAGAACACTGAAATGCATTTTCCCCCATCATACTGGAATTAATATAATCTTTACTGTCATTTAATATACTGTATTTGACAACAACATCAGTTGAATATCAAGAGAGAGGGTGGACAAAGTTTCTGGATATGATGCTGTGGATTATCGAACAACCGACATAAAACAGCACATAAATGAGAGAAATCCTACACTGGACTAACCAGGGTGTACACCGTCTGTCTGTCTGTCTGTCTGTCAGGGAGAACTCTCAATGTTTTGCACTGTTTTCTCTTAAATCCTACTTTAGATGGTGGTTCCCCTTTTGTAGTCAGACCCACACAGCATTACCATGTTATTATCCACACAAATGTACTTTTAATTCACCTGTTTATCACAGGGATGTAGTGGCTGATCTGTCAAAGTAACCCTCATTAAACAGTAGTAATTTAGTATAGTGTATAAATCTACTTTATGGCACATTAAGATGTTTAATCATCATCATCATCTGGTGTAATGCTGTTAACAGGAGGAAAGACGGCAATCATAAATTAATGTCAAGAATGAGAGCTAGTACCATATTCAAAAGGAATTTACAGACATATAAAAAAAACCTTTAGTCACAGTAGTTGTATTTAGACGGCGGCGAGAGCACCATAACTGAACAGCAGTGTACAGATGTGTTAAAGGACACCAAGCGCTGATCTGTCTGAAGTCTAGGGCTTAGTTTGGAAACAGAAACTCAATTTTACTACTGGCAGATTTGGTCATTCCTCTAAAAGATTAGGTCTCTTCAAAATGTTTTAATAATTAAGATGTGTCATGGAAACTGCCAGTAATGAAGACTAAAAACCACTTTGTGGTTATGGCAAATGCTGCGAATACTTAATGCTGAAAGAAAATCAGGAATGGACAGTATCTAATGAGAATAACAGTCAAAATATTAACAAGGAAAGACCCAAAGTGAGTGGATCTAAGGGTCTAAATATCACACAGCATTCCACACTGCCACTTGCAAAACACTTGTTTGGTGTGACAATATCCAACTGTGATTTCTGTGTACAGATTTCAGTTGTTACACTCACCAGTGACCACTAAAAAGCTGTTAATTGCAACAGTATGGTGGGCAAACTCACATCCTCTTTAGCTCATTGATGGTAATTACCAGAGGAGGAATTCCCTTATTTCTTAGAGACCTTTTTTTTTTTGTTTTGCTTTTACTTTAAATACTTCTTCTGAGTTGCAGCCAGATTCAGATGGTTCAATTCTTCTTAACGAAAACAAAACTTCAGTGTAATACAGAACCTGAACATATAACCTTTGAGAAAAGTACGTGCTCATGTCGAAGTTCACAAACTGATCCGACCACGTAGCTGTTACTTCACACCATCTCTTTCTACTTCATATCATGAGCAGCACATTTCTCTTCCTCTGTAGTGCAAAAAGCAGCGCTCACTGCTCTGTACATATGACACCCTGTTAGATCATCTACACCCATATTCAGTAAGACCCCACTGACAGTGATACAGCTTTATACTTCATCTACATACTTTTGTCCGTCTCACTGTATAGTTCATATTTCTCAATACACCATATGCTATTTTTTTTTCCTCAAGAGAATATACTGTTTGATATGTAAAATAATTTCCTCCAACACTCTCCAGTCCTGATAAAAGCATCCTTACAATATGAACGACTCCCTTCACTTCCAGTCACCCACATGCTGCGTTTGTAACCATCAGATGATGATATGAACTGGTGATTAAAGATCAACACCTTTAACCTGGATAAACTCACTTATATGACACTAAAGGAATAGTTTTACATTTTTGGAAATGTGTTCTTTTCATCCAGAGATTTGCTTTTAAATGAACACCATACATGTTGTAAGACACATGGTTTATGGGGTTAAACTAAGCTTTCACACATGCTTAAAGTATAAAGACAGAAGAATGTTTCTGATGTTCTCATTTAGCTTAATATTTCTGAAAAATGTTCAACTATTCCCTTAATTTACACATTGCTCCCATTACTTTATAGTCCTCACTTTTTAGATTTGATGTGTCGGCACACTTTACCTTCTGCAAAGTAAACAAGAGGTTGAATATTTGCCTTCAACAGATTCACAAAAGTAATAAAAAAAGGGATCAAAATGAAAGACATAAATGTAAAATCATAGCAGCACATTTTCTGTCTCTGAAACACTCCGTCACAGTAAACCTGTACGACAGCCTCAGGGCTCGAGTTGGCACAAAAGACGGTGGAAAATGAACAAATATAGAACGTTTGGCCTCTGTTGGTATCTCTGCACTTCTATATTTTCATATAGATATATAAAACATAAAAAAATATCAAAATAAATTACAACGTATAAATAATTAAAACAACAAAAACAAAGATTTGGCAACATTGAGTTTCTTCTGTCCTTCTTTTTATGGGCGAATATGGTTGGTATTAACTCGCTTGGCTTTTTGTCATTTGCAAGCCACAGACAAAAACAACACACATATTTAATATAGTAAAGTGTTCATGATTCATTTATACTGTAAATGCCGTCTTGTGACATCCCTATGATACTGATGTGTACATATTCCTACACCCGCCTCTCCTTCTCATACTTTTTTTTTTTAATATATTTTTTAAATCTCTTGGCCTACATGTGAATGGATGGTTGGAGTTTTTTTCTGAAGGCAGTGAGGATGGATGTGTAGTCCTAATGAGAGGCATAAAAAGGGAGAAGAGGGAGAAAGATGTGGCCAAGATGTGGAAGGAGTGTGTTATTGAAGGGTAGACAGTGCATACAGTGGGACTATTTCTCAGTTTACAGGAAGAGAGAGAGAGTCATGATCTACCTGTCTACCCATATTTGACTCCTCATCACAGTCACAGATTCAGGTCCAGTGGGTGATTATAAGCGGCGAGCAGCAGTGCTATTGCTGGTCGAGTTTCGGTCCATTTTAGTTTGTTTGGGAGCTGAGATGGATATGTATCAGTGCGGAAATGCTCTTTGATTCTGCTGCAGTTACACACGAGGGCAGAGGCTTCATGGTAATCTCAGGTTGCACAGGATCGGACATTGCGAGGATGGGATCACAATGGTGGAGACAGAAACCGGAGCAAAGACAACATGTAGTGATGATCAGAGGAGGTCCAGTCACTGCCACTATGTCTGCATCAAGTAAAAGGTAAACACTGGAAAAGGACAATTGGATAATCAAGTTCCAGTTTACAGTAGTGGGAGTCTGGTCTTGGAGAGTTCCAGCATCTCTTTAGGTCTAAGAAGTCTCATGGATCTATCGCACCATTTCCTTATCCAGACTCAGTTATCCAGCGCCTCGGCACACACCATGCTGCCGTACAGCTGCTGTGGGTCTGGATGTGTCCGCACTCGCTCCTCCGTCTCGCTGTCGGTGCTGCCTTCACTGTCCAGACGTGTGGATGGGTGACACGGGTTGGCCAAACCGGGGTAAAGGGCGTTGGCAGGCAGCGGGCTCGGGAGGAGGTCGTCGTCTGAGCTCAGGTAGTCGCCCTCGGCGGAGGCGGGGCTGGTCAGGCACAGGTCCTGGTAGTTGTTACTCCCACTGCCGCTGCTGACCCTGGAGCTGGGGGCCGCCTTCTGCCCTCGCAACTGCCTGACCTAAACGTAGACAAGACGGTTTCACTTCAGAACATCCTAAAGGTAGGTTTGTTTTTATTACAGTGAAGCATTTTACATCAGTGTCATAAAAATATGGTAATAATAAAAACAATACAACACAATTACTCAAATAACAAATGGATGTATCTGGCTAATTTCTTCTGACTCTGACAGTATTACACTGATAAAACTATGTATTATCGTTGTTATTTTAATCAAAATACTACACTGTTATTGGTATGTTACTATATCGTCATTTCAGTCATATATGACCCTGATGTACCTACTTTCAATACCACCCTATTGCCTGGTAATTCCTTACATAATTTATGGTATTTCTTTACAGTCAAACCATCAGTACACTATTAGTGAGCTGTAAAGTGGAGTACCTGTATGTCATTGATCGGTCCCCCACCCCCCACCCCCCATCGCCACCAAAATTTAATAATTTCTTCCTTGTGCAACATCAACATTTCCTGAAAATTTCATGAAAACATCAACAACATCAACATCATCAACATCAACATTTCCTGAAAATTTCATGAAAATCCGTCCATAACTTTTTGAGTTATCTTGCTAACAAACAAACACACAAACAAACAAACACGCATGCATGAATGCAAACACACAAAGCAAAGCAATCACAATACTTCCTGGTGGAGGTAATTAAAACAGGTTGTAGAAATCCACTTGATTTTTGCTAAAATGAATATAAAGATAGTTTTGCAGCACCTGGAGGGTTCAAATTCAAACTTTATGAACTATTAGGGTCCAAATACACAAATAAATGAACCAAAGACTCATAAAAGTGGGTTTAGCAAAATATGACCCCTTTAAGTTTTTTTTTTTTTTTTTTTAACATGTTTTCCTCATGTATTTCTTATCTTACAGGAGTAGAGATAGAAATAAGTCATTATAATGTAAACTTACAAAACATTTCCTATGTTTGACTCTGACATGGCTTCATGTGCTCATTCGTGTGTTGGTGCAGTAGATATCCATTTCATCAGATGAACTTTGATAAGAACCTTTTCTCAACATGCCCTCTGAGCATACTGTTTATAGACAAATTCAGCTGTATGTTTTGTAGGGTGTTGAGTATGGGCAAAGTGATTGCTGAAGTGTTAAATGTCAGGTGAGGGGATTTTCTTTTGGTGTTGTTGGGTGAAATTAAGTGAAAACCACTGATCTGTATCTGGGTTTTAATTAACACAAAAAGGAGAATTGGGTTGTTACAGCGAAATCAGAGCAGCTGATATCACAGGTTTATTTGCTGCCTGTTTGAGACAACGACCAAAAAAAAGGGGATGTGTATGTATTATGACTTTGCTGGTGTCCACTTTTCAGCTCACAGTTGTTGCTGTTGCCTAACAGAGCTCTGCTACCACAGCCTGATTATCTAGACATGCATGCTGTTTCTGTGTTAACCTGGCATGTACCACAGTGACTCATGACAAATCTCAGAGGTTTTTGTTTCCCCCCATCACATATTCAGGCAAACTGCAGAAGAGGGGGAGGGGAAACCAGTGGTTAACCAATGGAAATGTTTTGACTGTCACTCTCCTCAAGCTGCAGCAAAATAAAGATTGTAACACAGGTTTTTGGGAGTTATTCTGGAGAATTCTGTTTTTCTTTTCATTATAAGACCTAATTAATTTTAAGTAAGCATATGGTTAAAAAGGAGAAATGTCAGTGTTCCAGTGTATAATTCATATGTACAAATCACTACTCTATGTACACATACATCTCTCTCCTGCATCATGTGGGACTTTCATTTTGTGTAAGCACCATCAATATGACTCAATCATATGGTGATGTTGAAGCTGACTACACTGAGATTTTTCTAGATGGTTCCCGCTTCAACATCTGTACTCACGCAAGTTTCATTCTCATTTATAAATGTAGTGCTTTGATGAAGAATGTGTGTGAGGTAGAGAGAAGCGGTAAAGGGCAGGGCAGTCTCATCTCACCCCCTCACTTTAAGGTCTGAACATTGCAGTCACGCACTGACACTTTCTGAATGAACAAACCCAGAGGTAATGCAGAGTCTGAAATGCGTGGAAAACTTTGCATCCATCTGACAAGTCTGCATTTTTTGAGTACAAAGTGAAGTAAAAAACACGAAAATTGGCATGTTTTTACTCAATGAAAGTGAGCAGCTTTGCACAGAAGCTACATGACAGGGGCCACAGTGTCACGCAACTGTTCTTCTGAAACCCACTCACCACTAAGAACTGAGAACCAAATGATGTGAATCTTGGCAAGAACTATGGTCTCATTATAAGAAAGACATACAGATAACTGTGACAGATAACTGTGACTGTGTCTGAGTGGAAGTGGTGTGTTTTGAGGCTGTGTTCAGATGAATAGATTCGTCAGCAGTGGTTAACACAGTTGCAGGGTAAATATATGCATGTAGTATGTAGACAGTATGCACACACTGCTGCATGCAATACGTGAAAAAGAAAGTACTGTAAAAAAAAAACAAAAAACAAAAAAACAAACAAAAAAAACCCCAAGACAGCGATAATAATGTTGGATGCTTCTGAATCGGTGTTTGGTTAAGAAAATAATGTAACACTTAAAGCACAGGAGTCGAACATGCAGCCCGAGGGCCAAATTCGGCCCACCAAATGGTCCAGTCTGGCCCTTGGGATGAATTTGTGAAATGCAAAAATTACACTGAAGATATTAACAATCCTTTTAGTTCAGGTTCCACATTCAGACCAATTCAATCTCCAGTGGGCAGGACCAGTAAAATACTATCATAATAACATATAAATAATGACAACTCCAAATGTTTCTCTTTGTAAATGTAAGTATTTTCATGTATTTACACTAAAACAAAGTATAATTTTGCCAAAAAAATGTGAATAACCTGAAATGTCTTAAGAGAAGTTAAGTACAATTTTAACTATATTCTGTCTGTTACTAAATGTTTTGTGTATTTGTAGATCCACTGTGATCTGTAAGTTATAATGTACATGTGGAATTGATAAACTGAGGCATAATATTGTTAAAATTACAATAATTTTTTCCAGTTTGTTCATATTATTCACATCTTTAGAAAGGATAGTTTGTAGATGTAAACCTGTTCATAATGTAAATTTACTTTTTTCGCTCTAAAACATTGAGAAAAGTTTGGAGTTGACATTATTTATATATTATGTTATTATTTCACTAGTTCAGCTCACTTTAGATCACATTTAGCCGATTCTGGCCCCTGAACTAAAATTAGTTAAAACACCCCTGACTTAAAGACAAACAGAGAAATGTATTTGTGAGAGTACCTGCTGATCAGTTTTGTCTATCAATCAGTTAATCCACAATGATGACCATAGATGGTAAAAGTTGGTGATGTTGGTATTTAAGAGAACAAAGACACAGTGCCATGATATATTTTGACTTTATAAAGGTACTAAAACAGACTGATTAATTGTTCTTAGTGAAATCTTTTGTCTTGTTGCTTCTTTTACTCTTTATTTTGGTTAACACATGCTGAACCAAAGGAGACCATGTAGTCCAGGGGTGTCCAATCCTGGTCCTTGAGGGCCGGTATCCTGCATGTTTTAGATGTATCCCTTTTCCAACACACCTGATTCACATGATAAGCCTATCATCAAGCTCTGCAGAAACCTGATAATGACCGTCAGGTGTGCTGAAAGAGGGAAACATCTAAAACATGCAGGATACCGGCCCTCAAGGACCAGGATTGGACACCCCTGATGTAGTTTATATGTTTGTGTTCATGCCAAACCTCATTCTTGAGCTCAGCGATCTGGTCCCGGAGCTGGGTGATGTACTGTCTGGAGTCTGAGTGGTTCAGCTGGCCCTGGATCAGTCCTTCTTCTTTCTGGGTAGGAAAAAACATCACAATATCACAGGTTTGTAAGTCTACGGTTTCTCACAAGTTAAATCTCACACATCAGGTTTGCTAAAAGTGCTATCAACAGTGTCAGCACACACACACACGTCAACACACACACACACACACGCGTCAACACCCTCACACGTGTCAACACACACACACACACACACGTGTCAACACACACACACACGTGTCAACACACACACCTGTATCTCCAGTTCAGCTATCTTCTGTCGGAGTTCAGCCATGGCAGCCATACTGTCTGCTTCTCTCAGTCTCACTGCCATCACCTCCTCTTTACTCTAAGTAAATATAAGGAGAAGAGAAAGTGAGAGATGACATTTTCTGCTCAATAATTTCATGCTATGTATTGTAACAATCCGGTGGACAGTGATGACATTACAGATGATCTCATGTCCTCCAACTACATCCTTCTCTGTCTTTCCGTATTTCCTACATATGGATTCCTGCCTCCTACTCAATTATTTGTGTCCAACTCCTGTCCACATGTATATATCCACATGTAAGATTATCAGTGCTCAATCCTGACACCCTTTTTACATAAGGGTCAAAACATGGTATTCGAAATCTCTCTGACCGGACATTTTAGAGACAATTTGACAGATTAGTGTTGCTAAATGACCCACATTTTTACTTTTAATTTCATTTTTTGCTTTAGTTGGACCATAAGGGGTTATCCAAAACAAGGACCTACTTTATATTCAAATAAGTGTTGGTATGGCAATCAATTAAAGTTCGCTGTCTGACAGGACATTACTGTGTTTTGACCCATAACCATTTACTAAACTCTCCTAATTTCTGGACCTCTTTGAAGACCTCTCCTCATTCTCAGCCCTCATCAATGCTCCTCTCAAACCAGACCTTGCAGTCGGACTCAGCCTGCTTCCTTTTCATCTCATTGAGTTGGGTCTGGAGAGCTTTGTTCTGATTTGACAACATCTGGAGCCGGTCCTGGAGGGCAGAGCGCTCCTGCTCATGACGACCAATCAGTTTACTGTGAATCTGGTTCTAGAACAGAAAAAGTAAGAGATGTACAGTTGTAATTACTCTTTTTATTGTTTAGGCAAAAGCTGCACTCTATTTATGTAGCCCTACATTTGCTGTTTGCCATTTGATTGTAGTGATGAGATAACAAGTTGGTGAATGTACCCATTATATAATGACCTAAAACAAGTGTAGTATTAACAGTAGAAAGTCATGGGGTCCAATGCATCATTCAGTCAACTAAACGCAAAGTGTTGAGCCTCTTTTCTCTGGATTCATCTTCCTTTCCAATTTCAAAGAGCAAACTTACTTAACTCATAAATTGTCTTTTTGCATCATCAGCCACATTTAATCTGTGCCAAACACCGCAAGCTATGATATCCACATTATATTTTTCAACATTTTGCATGTAATTTATCTCCATTTTATTTTTATACATGATAATTTTAATACTAATGTTGTTTTTTGTATCATCTATAGGCTTTTGAGACATGCATTGTGACATTACGCTATACTAGACTTGAACTTAACATGAGGTGAACTCTAAGAGCTCAACATGACATGTTCAAGTTGCTTTGTTTTGTCCAGTCATCCGGAATGTGACATAAAGTGCTGAAACACACTAACGTATTTGAGATTAATTTTATTCATCCTCCTGATTCACATGGAAATCTGTATTTGCACCATGTATCCATGTAAACTATGTGAAAAATGACTTGTGTGTTTGTATACCAGTGTGTAGTTGTAGTACAGTATGTCTGACCTGGCTCTCCAGCTGCAGGGCTTTAAGTTTGACCTCTCTGAGCTCAGCCTGAGCCTGAGCCTCCCTCAGTCTGACCGTCATCAGTTTGTCCTGAAGCTCATTCATGGCATTCTTCTTTGGCGATTCCTTCCAGTGGCCGCCTCCACTGCCCGTGCTGCTGCCGCGAGACATATGATGCTGCAGAAAAACATAGTGAACAGCTTGAACACTGCAGCTGCTTCACAGTCTGGAAATGCCAGCATGCACATAGGTGATGGTTTTTCTGTGATACCTGCCAGCGCTGGTTAAGATCAGTCACAGCATCCTGCATCTCTCTGAATGAACGCAGCGTCTCCAGCTCCCGAAGCTTCATCTGTTTCACTTCTTCCTGCAGAGCCACCATGTTGTTCTCATCAGGCAGGCAACTGCTCCTCTGGATAGACAAATAATTCATGTTTTCAGTTCATGTGATATTAAAGAGGCATAAACAATAACAGACTTTTGTATTTTTCTCACGTTTTTAAAATGGATTTCTGCATTTATTTCCTATAAAACATAAAATAACATTATATTTTGAAACTATATTCAAGACATTCATACTCAAGAATTAGTATGCACAAAATAGAAAACTCAGCCTGAAAGTTTCTTTAAATCAGTGATGTGTATGTATATATGCTGTGTTCATAACTGCACATACATCCTGTCTCTGCTCATTGTTGCTCTGTTTCCTTTCACACAATAAACTTTTAGCTTTAGACTTATAGCTCACCTTTTCCAGGTCAAGCACCTTGTCTTGCATTTCCTTCAGTGCCCCCAACAGTTCAGCCTCGTGCAGTCTGGATTGTTCCAGCTCAGTTTGCAAACTGTTCACAAACTGCTCTGTGTACTGAAAGACACATCACACTTGTTACACAAGTACCACACAGCTACTGCATGTTCTATTTGCAATTTTTGTAACAGACATCAAAATAGATTATTTCAAGGGGTCATATTTTGCTAAACCCACTTTTATTAGTCTTTGGTACATCTATTTGTGTATTTGGACCCTAATAGTTCAAAAAGTTTGAATTTGAATGTTCCAGGTTTTGCAAAGCTATCTTTATATTCATTTTGACAAAAATGGAGTGGATTTCTACAACCCGTTTTAGTCTTTGCTTAATTTATTATGTCTATAACTAGTTATGTCATGACATTTGCACATATAAGGTCAAGACTTCCGACAAACATTTCTTTGAGGATGACATAATTGTTTATCAGCAGCAGCGGCAGTCCATACTGAAAATATGTCCAAACTTTTACTTTTTCCAAACTATTAACAAATACAAGTGGTTGAACAAGACAGAGCAGCACGGTCAACAACCTGGTGGGGGTGGGGCATGAAGTGGCTCATTTGCATTGCATTTGCATGTCATTACTCAGAAATAGGGTTGAAGATGGACCTGTGAAGTTTAATTAATGAAGAATTCAGACCCAAGCATAGCATTTACAGTTTATGTAGACGACAGGGAAATGTTTTAAAATGCACAATTCCATTTAAAAAAGCAAAATATCACTCCTTTCAGGCACATGTTCACTCTAGTGAATGCTTTCAACCTGCGTTAACACTTGGTAAAAAAGTTGAACTGCTTTCAGACACTGATGTATTCTGTGGTTGTTCCAATTCAACAACCAAATAAAAAAAATCTGATCAACCAAACAAGTAAAGCTTTTAAGTGCACGACAGCTCCACTGATTCACAGTTCAGGAAATTGAAAGCTACTGTACATTACATACATGGTCACCACATCAAAGTCAAACTACAGAATATACAGAGTATGTGTATAAGAGCAGCAGAAAAATAGACATGGAAGTGTGGAAAAAACCATATGAGCAAAAATACAACAGCATGAAATTGGGCAAGTACATAGCGTGAGTAGAAGATTCTCAGTTTGTCATTTCTGGTATCTCAGTCTTTGTTATCAAAGAGGACAGTGAGAGACCGGGGGTGTGTGAACTCTGGTAGGACTGGGTGTCGTCATCTGGTCTAGGATATGATCACTCATCACAATGGCAAGATATGATGAAACTTCCATTTAAAGTTTTTAAATGTATGGGTGTTGTTAAGACTATTTTAATATAACTTCACATATTGGTAAATGTACAAGCTTCTGTCTTGTGTGGTTTACAGGTTTTTACATTGTTGAAAGTTGTCATTACTTCAGTTTTGCTATTGCAGCAAAAGGACGTAGCGTGTGAGGTTAAATAGGTGACATTTCAGCTTCTTGGGTTTAATTTAAGAGCCTGAGTGTCGACTAGGCTGGATCTGTGTCAGGGCGTTGACATTTGCAGCTATACTTCATGAGTAAATCTTCATTTTTACTGGATTTCAGGTCAGTTAACAAAGTCTCCAATTTTCATAGCATTACAATTGTGAAATCAGAACATAGTTACCTAGGGCTGTGTTTTTCCTGACATGTAAAATGTCCTTTAAGTGCCGCAGGGTTACAGTACTTCACTGTCATTCTCAGGATGTTCAAGACAGGATTATTATTCTTCATATGATCTGTCTACTTTACTACAGGAATGCTGAGAAATTGAGAAATAATGTGAAATACACTGTCACAGAAAGTCTCTAACCTAATTATAGTTCTACAATATACTGGGTTTACAAAGATTACAACGTAGTATTTATCATATTAACTAAAGACGCAGACTTAATTTTGTGTAAAAAACTATAAATTGCTATGAAAATGATATTACACACACAATCCCACGTTTTCATGCTGTTCTCTTCCATTTTCTCACTCATTTCCCTGTGAATTAAACTTGGCGTTTGTTATGTATGACTAATGGAAGAATTTGTGTGCAAATTATTTTATAAAACTAATGTTGTAAAAAGCTTTTTCATACAACTTCTGAAATGGCCTGATAAACATTCATATTTCAGTTGCATATATTTTCATTGCAAAACTGGTGGTTAATGTTGCACACATTTAAACCTCTATAAACTTCCTCTGAAATGTGGACACACACAGTGTTGCAATTAGTTCATTCAAACCAAACCATCTGACTGAAGGCAGTCAACTGACCTTTTCTAAAACAAACACTAATGTGCTAAAAGCTAGTAGTAGCATGTCAGAAACCACTGTACTTAAATACATAAGTTTTAAGTCACTTGTATTATTATTTCAATCATTTTGTACATCAATGCCTGCAGACTTTAAACAAAATACTCTATACAAGTTAGTTTGTCATGCTTATTTCTAAATTAGAGTTGTTAATTTTTAAGCAACCCGAATAATTAACTAGTAAAAAAATATGACACTTTTAATCAAATTAAGGTAGTTAAAGTACTTGAAATATTCAGCAGCCTCACTAAAATGCTTCTTATGTGTTTGGGCAACAGTAAAAATAAAGACTTTTCAGTTAATTGACTTTGATAACACCTTTGTACCAAAGCAGTATTTGACTTTCAATTGACAATTTTCCATTTTGTGTTTTTAACTGAAAATGTTATTACTTTTTATTTTAATACCCCCCCCCCAACACACACATTACCACTGAAACTTTTCTTGAACAGCCACTAACAGATCAAACTCCTCTCATTAAACAGCATTCCTGAGGATATAGAACTCAACAAAGATCCAAATAAACTGTATTTCTATTAAAAGTCCATTAAGTCAGGTTTGTGAACATCCATACACAGCCACTGTCAGTGTTGTTGTGCGACTGTTTCTGCACAGACTATAGGTTGTTGTTTACCCTCTGTTGCTGCAGCTCTCTGATGGTATCCTGTGCTTTCTCGAGGCTCTCGCTGGCTGTGTTGCACTGTTGCCTCACCACCGCCAGCTCCCTCTTGATCACATAGTTTTCTTCTGCTTCCTGAGCCCTTGTCACCTGACCCTGAAAAGGAAGAGCAGCAGGAGGTCAGGGCTGTGAAAGCTTATTTACAGTAACAATGTAAGGAATACAAGGTTATCCTTTAGTAAAACTAAGTATTACACAGTGGATTTTCTATTATTCTGATGATATTTTATTCACAACGGGGTATCTTGTCACATCATAATAGTAAATGTACCACAAACTTTTACATGCAGCATGCGGGAATTACATCTTCACTGTAATTTCCATCATGGTATAAACACTACATGCACTCAGGGATTAAAGGATGGTATTGTGGACTTAAAAGATAAAATATCAAACAGCTTTCTTTCATGCACATTTGGTTGGTTAGCGGTTGGTTCAGATGGAACAGAAGTAGCGCAGGTCAGTAAGGAGGAAAAGAAAACAGAGTAAGCATAGTGAAGGAAAGCAAGGTCAGTAGGAAAGTGGTTTACAGTACTCTACCTGTATCAGTCTGTCTGCCAGAGCAGCACTCTCCTAAAGCGCAACCAAGGAGAGGAACAAGAGGATGAAAAGAAGAGATGAAGAAAGTGAAAAGAGTGGGTAAATGGAGGAAAAACCACAATGACACCCGAGAGGAAAGTCAGGGAAAAGACAAAAAAAAAAAAATCACAGAAGACAGGATCGAAGATCGAGGAAAACAATTACTGGAGAACAAATGTTGAAGAGACATTTGTGAAGAAAAACACAGAGATCGCTCAGAAAAATGTGCTTCAGAGAGGACAGGAAGACTAAAAAGGCAGCGTCTGTCAATAAAGATTTCGAGTAGATGGGGAAAAAACCTAGCAAACAGGACCTATCATTCGTACCAACGTGTATAAACACACATACTTGTTTTTGTTAAATGTTTAGGGGACATCGCACTGACTCACATTCATTTCCTGGAGACTTACCCTAACCACAACACATCTAAAACTAACCTTCAAAACAACATTCATACTTAACGATTTATCTAATGCAGATCTATATCCTCATAACTTAATATCCATCCACACACACACATTTATCTATTAAAGACATGACAGGAAAAACACAAATGAGTACATGAGATTATTACTAAAACCACACCACTTTATCTTATTACAGATTTTAGTGTGTAATTAAAATCAGATCAAAAAATGAGCAATCTGGTGGTTTTGTGTTGGTACGGCTGCATAAATGTGATCTATATCAGCATGTAGATAAGCTAGACTGAAAGCACATTTCTTACCTTCTCTAATGTCTCAATCCTTTGCTTAAGCAGCCTGTTTTCTGTGCGTAACCTCTGAAAGAAAAAAGCAAAAGGACTGTGAAATGAATGCATAATTATGGCCATTATATATTTTTTTCTTACCAAGAAGTGTTGCACAGAAATAATGCGTACACACACACACACACCTTGATCTCAATTTGCTCCTCCATTTCTTTGTTTTTGATTGTGGTATATTCTTTTTCTAGTCTGAAGAGGAAACAACAGTCCATTATAAAATGTTACTTTGATGTTTACATTAAAAACAGATGAAGAAAAAACACATATCAGTTAATTGTATTGTTTTAAATGTAGGATATGGTGATATTAAGCTTTGGTTAAAAAAACAAAACAAACAAAGAAAGATGTTTCACAGGATGTGAGCAAATTATGAAAAACCTCAGCATTAAAAAAACATAAAGACTAATTTATTACATGAAGCCTATCAATGTGAAGTCTCACTAATTATCAAATGAGTAAAAGGATGCTCTTACTTCTTCATCCTCTTGGGGTTGTATTTGACCTGGTAGGCTCTGAGGATCAGCTTGTCTGGGCAGCTGTCAAACTGATGGGGGATCACCTTCTGGAAATGCTAGTGGATCCAGAGGGAGACACACATGTGACTACAGCCCTCAACAAGGACCGAGGATCTCGTTCATATTTTATGAGGAAGCACACAGACGTCCTTCAAAGTGATGATGAGCAACAGCTAAAACCCTGCTGTAGGGTGAGTCTGTAGCTGAGGTAAAATAAACCACCTTGAGTGTGAAAAGCTAAACTGCAACATTCAGAACAACAAATAATTAAATCAAATAATAATAAATTTTAAATGTTTTCATAATAAACCTTCATGATGTCTTCTCATGGATCACTTTTTCTATCCACTAAAAATGAGACATTTGTCAATTTCAATTAACCCATAAAGACCCAATGCTACTTTTGACACAGTTCCCAAATTAATTTTTCCTCTACATTTACCCTTCCTTATGTGATTTATCCCCATTTATTGTAATATTATCCTCTCTATTTTGTGTTTCTCCAGTAAAAATCAGGTATTTTCCTACACTTAATTCACTAATCATGTAGATGTTCATAAAAGCTCAGATTAAAGTTGAGGCTTACCATTTTAGAAATAGAGAAAACTGAAGAAAAAGTGACTTTTTCAACAAAGATCTAAATAACAGAACATAAACCAAGTGTCTCCATCCACTGTCATCGATCCAACTCCATGGGTTTTACTGGTGAATCAATGTTGTAGACGATGACAGTGTTTCCATGGTAACTACGGAGCCTCTGAACGTCCAAATGGTTCATATCTGATGACCATGAAAGATGTCAAACTACATTTTACACCAATTATTTACATGTATTGATAGGATTAGTGGATCAACAGGTATTAAACAGTTAAGATCAGTAGATGGTTTTGATTGACAGTGGATGTTTGGGTCTTTATGGGTTAAATGATCTCATTATACATGTATCACATTTTAAAGGCAAAAACTGTACTGAAAAAACAGGAAAAAAAGTGTAAAGCATAAAGCATTAAACACATTCTGAAAGCAGTCACTCATGACACATTTTTAAAATTATACACAAATGCTATAGTTGTGAATGAAGCTGTAATTCCCCTGTTTTAAAGACTTTTTCTTTTTTTTTTTTAACTGATTGTCTCCTGTGGTGTAACAGCTACCGCATAAAATGACAGCATGCAGTAAAAAAAGACAAAAAAAACCCCACTTCAATATCATATAAATCATCCTATTCTACAGATGAAACACTTATATATATGGATATTGCATGATTGTTAAATGGGTCTCGTTTTTTCTATCCATTTGAATCAACATGACGTCGTCGTGCTTTTATCAGAGCAGACCTGTCGTTCAGGAAGCTTGCATGCAGGAGGGGAAAGTGGGACGTGAAGCCTGTGATGGTTGAATCTATACATGAAACTCATTTCTGCAGTGAGCAGGGCAAAGCTGCAGCAGCTTACCTGTGACATGCCCTCCATGTCAAGCTGAATGAGGTCAGTCTGGTTGTACTGCAGAATAGCCAGGCCCACACGGAAGATAATCTCTAGACCCTACGGATGAGGCTCATGTTTTTATACCACATTTACATGGAAGAAATATTATCAGCATAGAAAACTACATTTAAGCAGTTATACACGTGCATTTACTTACCTCATACATGAAAATATCAAAGATACGCGTGGCAACGGGCAGGGGGAGGAAGGTGAGGAAGAGGGTGAGGAACCAGGATGAGGCGTACATAGACGTGTGGAAACTCTGGGATCTGAAATGGACATTCAGTTCTGGAAGCTGCTCCTGTAATGACAAAAAAAAAAAGAAAAAGAAAGGCACTAAAATGCTCAAAGGGATGTGACAAAACAACAGTGATATGCTACAGATATATAGATTTACTGCCCCTTTGTGGATGAATGCTACACTGCAGCTTCATGTTGCAGCATGCAGACTCTTTGTGTCTTTTTACCTGTAGTAGATACTCAAACTGGTAGATGCAGAGGCCCAGCTCAGCCATGCTGGGTTTGAACAGCTCCCTCAGACGATACTCCTGCATCAGACGCACAAACACGCAGAACGCCTCCTCTTCGGGCATCTGGAGAGGTCAGAGAGGTGATGAAGTTCCCTCAGTGGATATCATTAATTAGCCATAGCTTATGTAGAACTGATCATTATACAACAGCCCTCATATTTCAAGTATAACCTCTGGAGACACTGCAACAGCCCTCACAAAAAAACTTGCCAAAGGAATAATAAACTGATTTTGGGTGTACTAATCAGAGAAATCAGCTGGGACCGATTGCAGCGAGCCTTAAAACTCCCGCAGTGACATACAGAGCCTTTAGGCACAATGCTCTCATTACAGACTATTTTCCTGAAATGTCTGAGAATTACCTGCATAAGCAGCAGCCCGACGATGAACGCGCTGCCTTGGCAGTAGCCCACTTCTCGATCCACTAGAGAGTACGCCTGAAAAACAAATAAATCATGTTTGCTATTCTCAGGATTTACAGAAAGCTCCAGATAACATCTGGGATCCTGACTGAATACAAAGATCAACAAGTCACCAGAGCTCCCTTCATTTCCTGAGCCGATACCAGAAAACTCGACTGACGCAGAGACAGTCAACAAGCTTATTTCCAAATGTGATATCAACATCACATTCACATTTCCTTGCTCTCTGCAGGCTTTGTTTCATGAGGTAAATCACATTAGGAGGGTAACTGGCCTTAATTACTGACATTCATGCCTTTCTACAGAACTGCATCATTTTCTGAAGAACTCAAACAAGATAAGATTGTTCTATTCAGCTGTACTCTACAATGTGGCTATTCATGCCACAATAATTCTGCCAACCCACTTTAATGTCATTAATCATGCAAAAGGATAAACATTACCTGGATTGAGGTTAACTGATGTGGACTTTACAAGTTAATATAACTACAGTTTCAAGCAGGGAATAACCTGATAGACAATCAACTGGCCAATATAACCCCTGAAACATTTCCATATTGCCAGAAATTACATCTTTCACTTTAATTTACCCAAGTAACTCTGGATATAATACCTAAGTCAGGAGTTGCATGAATACAAATTTCTATCACTGCAATTATTAAACCCATTGATCTAAAATTGAATATTAAACTAATGGTTAAGACAGGAGATTCTAGGTACAAGTGTTTTTACATGTATTAACTCTTATTTTCCTCTCAAAGGGTTGATCTAGTGATACCAATCATTTGTAAAATGTCATCACACATCCTACACATCCTTCACACAGTTGACATGTGTCTTTTACTCTTACTCCTTTACTCACTCCTTTGATGCCAGGGTTCTCCTCATAACATTACTTTGCATCCTTGGCTTAGTGCTGCCCAAAGCAATTATGACGACATGATCAAGCCAGAGTTCTTCTTTTTTATTATATTTTTTTTTATTGTAAAAAGATAATAGGTTTAGGCAGACCTTTCTCTAGCACACACACAGCACTGGCTACATCTAAAACCATCAAATGACATATTGTAGAAACAGAAAATGGGTGGATGATAACATTGAAAAGCACCGTTAGGATTACACTTAAATGGCCAAAATCCAAAGTCTATTTGTTCTTGCATTATTTGAGTTTCAAGAGAGTGAATGCACACAATATAACCTGATATATAAAGCCTATACACCTTTATAGCTGGAGCATATAATGACAGAGAGCAAACAGTATGAGATGGATGGGCTAAAATGTATTTGTGTTAGATGTGAAAAATGGAGGAAGAATTACACCAACATTGAATGAAAACTATAAATGCAGAGTTGTCAAATATTCAGACAACAGGAAAAAAAATACAGAACTGCAAACTTTATCTTTAGGATTCAAGAAGTATTGAGACAGATTAAATGATAATTAGTAACTGATACAAGTGAGTTCCTTTTTTTTTTTTTTTTTTAATAGCTAAATATATTAAAAGTTGTGTAAAACGCTGCAGTGCTTACCTTCATGACATTGAAGAGGACTTCCTGACCCAGACTGTCCTGGCCTTTGAAGAACTCGTGTTCGGGGTAGGTGCGGGCAATGTCTCTGCGGATTAGTTTCTCACAGGGGGACGACATTTTCAACAGCTCAGAGTACTGGTTCTTCACCGGCATGTCGGTGGCATTGCCCAGCAGCTGCCAGACAATGGCCCTGAAATGATGAGGGATGCCTTTCCTGATCAGCTCCTGCAGAGAAGACATGAAGAGACAATAAAGAGGACTTTTGATTAATATCGTCTAAGGATAAGCATCTCTGAGCATCACTTAAAGACTAATGAGGAAGTGGATAAATGAAGATGAATCATTTATTATATGTGGAATAGATGCATAAACATACAGTTAAAGGGGTCATATTTTGCTAAACCCACTTTTATTAGTCTTTGGTTCATTTATTTGTGTATTTGGACCCTAATAGTTCATAAAGTCTGAATTTCAACCCTCCAGGTGCAACAAAGCAATCTTTATATTCATTTTTGCAAAAACCGAGTGGATTTCTACAACCCGTTTTAATTCCTTCTTAATGTGTTACATCCATAACTAGTTACGTCACGACGTTTGCACATATAAGGTCAAGACTTCAGAGGAACATTTCTCAAAGTAAAACATAATTGTTTGTCAGCAGCAACGGTTGTAGTGGATACTGAAAATATGTCCAAACTTCGAGCCAATTACCTAAAATGTTCAGTTGTTGGTTGAACGGGACAGAGCAGCACAGTCATCAACCTGAAGGGGGTGGGGTGTAAGGTGGCTCATTTGTATTTAAAGGGCCAGCGCTCAAAACGACCTTTCTGGTGTCATTACTCAGAAATGGGGTTGAAGATGGACCTGTGGAGTTGAATTAATGAAGAATTCAGACCCAAGCATAGCATTTACAGTTTATGTAGACCATAGGGAAATGTTTTAAAATGCATATATCCATTTAAAAAAGCAAAATATCACTCCTTTAAGTTATAATTGCATAATCTGAGCAACTCAGTACATTATGATGTTCAATTCCTTTCATTGTCTAATTATTTATGCTTTTTAAAAAACATCTCTTACTGCCAACTACTTGCATCATTCTTTGGCTTTGGAAGCAGCCATTGTCATTTTGTTTACTTTGTTTGCTCTCCCATTTTGCTCGGACTCATTTTGCTGTTCCCTCTCTCATCCATCGTGTCTTCCCTTGAGATTTTTGCTTTTGTCAGAGAGGACGCAGAGGTGAAGGACATGAAAAGCAGGCAAGAGACGCTACTCCACTGATGCAGTATAATTACGATAAATTATTGTAAATACAGAAAAACTTCTGCATCAACAAATGGAAATAGATTTGTATCAGACTGTTTAGATAATTTAATTAAGTTCATTTAATTTTACTTCCATGCAGTCTCGTAAGGCAGGGATCCAGAGGGTTTTCCTCTCAAACTCTGCTCAGTTATGAGGCAATGTCAGCAAAAACAACCTTTGGCTCTGACACAAAACAGAGCTGCAATGCATGTTTCTGACAAATAAATGCAGAATGCTATAAAAGGACACACACTGTGATGCTACGAATACAAACAGACTGGTGTATGAATAAAAATGGCCCAGCAGAGTCTGCACACAACATACAATGAGGGATTTATAAGGCTTTATTTTTCTTTAATGTATTAAGACATGATGTCAGATGTCTTAATTTTCTTTTTTGCTTTGGCAGATGATATTTTCAGTCTGGTATCTATAGCCAACAATTATATTTATACCTGGCTGTTGTATACGGTTATATAATAAAATACATTCTGGTAGAAATACATTGCTAAACTGCACCAACAGTAGCTGTGTTTCCTTAAAAAGACAAGCGAATTTAAAACAAACCGTTGATGTTGCATAAACAAAAACGCAAATTACGTACATTGTGATGAACTGGTGTGAAGTGAATAATCCATGTTGTGTTCTGTCACCAGTATGTGGCATTGTTGGTTAGATTACATATGACTCTAATAAACTGAGCAGAAGAAGAGCATTCTGTTGTAGATTTCCATTGGAAATTGATGCGAGGAAAAAATGTGGTTTCCATGAAATTCTTCACTGGTAGTTACCTTTTATCCTCCTGAGACCCAAGAAAGTAAAAGTTTTGGCTTTTTAACATTAAATAATTGTTTTGATAAGAAACGGCATAATGCAACAGTTTCTTTCAGATATATATTTTTTTCATAGAATGTCCTTTGCAGAGGACAGTGTTTTTTGTTTTAGTAAAGCTGTGAAACTCTTGTACCCTACAGAGGACAAAAATGCATTGATCTGTCTCAAGAGGATATGTTTTCACACTTTACCTTGGAAGACGCAGCAGCTTATCAGTCAGTCCCTCCAGAAAAATGCGGACAAATATTTTTGATTATGCGACAGAATATGTGGGGGTTTTTATGTGATTTTATGCGGTGAAATTAGGTGAATTTACAAAAAATGTAAAAAATTTGTGGGAACTGGAGAAACATGCGTTTCAATGAAAAAAAAAAAATTCTTCTCCCACACCCTGTTCTAACTAAGCTACTACTAAATGAAAAATGTCTATCATCCTATGATAAGCAAACATATAACAAGTAAACACACACTACATCACAAAAAGTGCTGGTTCTGTTTTAGTTCTGTATTTTCTAAGTATGGCTCAAACATGGCTTTAACATTCCTGAGTCACAAGTGTCAAAAATAAAATAATTGCCTCCTGCTTCACAAAAGTGAGGAAGAACAGGCTGTCTGTTTCAAAGCTATTAGAGCCTTTATGTTCATATAACATTATTATCACTGCAGCAGAAACCATTTTCAAGTGCTTCACGCTGGAAAAATGGGTCCAGTGTTGATTTTCTCTTTTGTTCCAATGTACAGTTGGGATGCAAAATAGTATGAATCTGATTTCATGTAGGACATCAGGTACTGGTTTGCTCTGTCTTTTGCAGATATTTTTTGGCAGCAAATGAACTGCATTTTTCATCATTTTGCCCAATTTTTTTTTTGAAGGCTTGCGGTTAGTTTACCTTCTGTGGACAAGCGAGCTGATGACATTGCATGTCGCATATTACATCACTACCTGTGTCAAAATACAATGCAATATTTTTTAAACTTTATGTGGAAAAATGCAGGGATTATGAAATCATGCGAGCCCTGCATATTTAGTGTATCGTGCGCAGAAATATGCCATTATTGCGGTGAATATGCAGTCTTTTTTGAAAAAATGCAGACCCTCGCATAATGTGTGATCAGTCAGCTCATCAATCATATGAATGTTTGCTTCATCAGAATTTATTTGAAAAATGTGTTTCCATTTACTTTATGTGCATTGAATCTTTGGAAAAATTAGACCACACCACAAGGGAGCAAAAAAGTATGGTTTGGCATTTCCATACACATTTTCTAGAGCAAATTTTCAAAATGTGCAGTAAGCTCGGATCCGGTCGGGACATGACGTAGGGAAAACCAGAAAAACGTCGTGCTGGAAAATGATAATTGTTAAGAAGAATTGCTAACCTGATTGCCTCTCACTTGTGTTTGTGGGTATGCTATGGGCTCCTATGTCACTCTGTCATTATTTCTCTTTCTGCTCCATGGCACCAAGCTGTGGTACAGGTGTCCTGTCGAACCAACCTACACCCGCTGTCTCTCAGCTCCTCCCTGTAAATCACTCACTCATTCCGTACTCTGCTTAGGCTGTGAATGTACAGGCTGTAACCGACACTATTCAGTGTAATTCGTTACTAATGGGACACATATAAATTTCAAAGAGCAGCAGACTATCAACTGACCTCCCAGCAATATAACACAATGGAGAAGTGGGTTTAAGGCGGAAGCTGGAGCAGGCGCTGGAGCCAGGTCAAACCCACCAATAGAAACTCTTTTCTCATACATCGGCGTAGGCCACGCCCATTAAGTGCAGTTAAATTCGCAAGCAAAACTTTTGAAGTTGCAAACAAAGAGGAGTGATTTTCAATCAAAACTTTTGAAGTCTCAAGCAAAAGTTTTTAACTCACAAGCAATGAGGACTGATTTATAAGCAAAATGATCTTTTTTTTTTGATTGCCACTTACTGTCTTTTGCTCTCAAATCTCTTTTTTGGTTGCAAATCTATTCTTTTTAATTGCAAATCCATTCTTTTTGATTGATGAATAAAGAAACAAATTTCTCTCCATAATCTAGTGACTAAAAATACATATTGCGTTGTATGTAATATTACATTATTTATGAGTACAAATAGCTGCTCTGTTGTTATTTTCACCTGGGCGAAAAATAGATGAGTACTCTTAAAAATGCCTCATGTGTCTTCCTTATTTAATGTACCTTCAGAAGTTTATCCTTTTTGCGCCTCCACTCTTCCCACTCATTGACGATGCGGCCCCACAGGATCCAGGTATCCTCTTCCAGGTGTGACAGGTTAGATGAAGCTGAAGAGCTGGACACCAGTGAGGAGCCGCTGTTGCGCCGTGAGCCACTCATTGACCTCATAGACTTGGAATCAGCCTCCAGCAACCTGAGTTTAGAGACAGGGAGGCCAATTAGCACTGATTATATTTGATGAAAACAAAATGCATGAGGCTACTTGGCACAGCAAGATAACCTCATACAAGACAGAGAAGACAGGGAAGTTGGCATTAACATCAACAGTTGCAGGAGACAGGTTTGACATTGAGGAAGACTGTGACTTCATGTGCATTGTTGCCAAGGTAGCAGATGCCTCGAGGCTGGTTACCTGAAAGTACAGAATGAAAGGATGATGCATGAGGAGGATATTACATCAACTGTTGGCTGGAGTCCTACATGACTTACACAATTTAATCAATAAAGTCACAAGCATGCTCTGTATGAAAAATGGATGAGAATTGTTAAAAGGAGAAGATTTGTATCAGTGTGTCAAAGTAAAGTAAACCTCAAGGTAACAATCTACAATATAAGTTCTTCTCATACCAGGCTACTAATTTACCAGTTTATCTACCACCATTATGTGTAAGAAATCCGTATAATGACCTCATGTATTAATGTGGGATCATGTTTTTTTCCCCCACCACCACTAAAGAAAATCAATCTGACATGACTCAAGCAAAAATCTAATTATTACACAAGGTTAATGTACCCAACTTTATTTAAAAGTTTAGAGATATTATGTCACTTATAATATCTAATATAATACGTGAAAGACACACAAATGAAATGGGCAGTTACAAGAATATACTATGGACTTCTATGATTTGTACATTGGAAACACTGTGCTGTTTTTGGTACAGACAGTACAACCAAAGAGAATAACAGAGGAGTCACAAAGGCTAGATGCTGAACTCTGGTCAAGTCAGGAGATCACAACACTAAAAGGACTCATAAATCAGTTATTTTCAATTATTTTGTTCTTTGGAGTCACAAGCGTGAATAGAAGCAGTCTTTATCTCGAGGGTGTCTGGTCCAGTAACGTTTTAACCCCAGCTTTGTCATTTTTAATCATGTGACGTCCTGCTCTGGTTTGTCCATTTATCTACATTTGACAAAGAAACACAAAATATGTCAACGTGAGACACATTTCTTAACATTTCCCGTGGTAAATCTGGTCTTTGTAGGTGTATGGAATTAAATCTTACTCAGCACAGGGATTAAATGTCACCCTTGAACAGAAAGGTCATTTTCTAAAATGATGTTTGAAACCAGGGGACAACATTTAGACATTATTCCAAAGAAGAACGATCCAGAGCTGATTAATGCAATGAGAGCATCACAAAAAAGCAACCAGTAACATCCAACAGACATGGTGAAAGAAATTATGAGGGGATTTGTTTTCAAATTATGATTATGTAGATGTATGTAATTGATTTTAGATACAGGTACTCATCTATGTAACTCACCTCTTCACTGTTTCCTAAAACACTAACCTACATACCTATTTTTCTTACCTGGTGTAGTTTTACAAATATAGAGCATACAGACTTGTGATTCTGGGTCAAACCAACATTGGTTTGTGGTCACAAATCACTTTGTACTAGACCAGGTGCATCTACAGATACAACAACCGGTAGGGTATAACATTGCGAAACATGTGATTTTTCCCGGAAATCATTGTCACCACAACCATAAAGTGATACTACATCTAAATTTGTCAGTTGAGTATCAGGTTCTCACACCGTGTAGACTTGATAGGAGGCTGTGACTCATTCATTTAAGAAGGGAGAATAAAGTTACAGTGTGCAAGGATACAGTGAAGTCAAGTTGGAAAAACATAATGCATTCATAAATATCAGTCCATTCCTGCAGCATAATGTACAGTTTTTATCAGAAAACTACTTTGATGTCAGATCTTAGACCTAAACTTTTGATTTAAGATTATGTGACTTTATCACATATATTCTCCTTTATTTTTTCCTTCTATTACAGAATGATTAAGCTGTCAGTAATCTCTAATTACTCGGTCACTACGGTCTGTATTGTCAGTGGTTGCATGCTTTCTGTTTGACATCACTTTGCACAAACTTTGATGCAAACTTTAAAAATAGGAAGTTTCAAAACTAATGTACAGTTATTCTATTTGTTGACAACTTTTTGCTTTCTTTTTCTAACTTCCATTTTTAATCCCTTATCATGAGGCTCTATTTAACTTTTAATACTTATTCTCAGCCTTTCAGCTCCTAAAGTCAAAGCTCACATGTTTACCTTGACCTACTGGTCTTTACACTATGTTTATAAGATAAAGCATCAGGAATCCGTAGATTATGATTTTTTTCTCATTTACCTGTTTTGTTCCTCTAATTTGGCCAGCAGCTCCAGTTCATCAGGACTCAAGTTCTCAGAGTCTGCCGGTGATACTGCTGGTGCTGAGAGCACTGCATCATGGGAAGATGAGTCTGGGCTGAGCACTGGGCTGCCTGTTGATGGGGGGTCTGCGTCCATGCCAGAAGGGGAAGAAGGGCACTCTAGCTGAGGGGGAGCCCCACCAGAGCCCTCTCTCTCTGGACTACTGCTGGGTATTGACATGGTGCTGCTGATGCAGGGAGAGAGGTGAAGCTGTGTCAGTGTGGTGTGAGGGTCTCCCAGTCTCACTGCTGGTCCCCCTCCTCAGTTAGTCTGGCTGGCGCCTGATTGGCCACCTGACTGGCCTTGGAGCCGATAGGA
Organism: Sphaeramia orbicularis; assembly: GCF_902148855.1. Lineage (NCBI taxonomy): Eukaryota > Metazoa > Chordata > Actinopteri > Kurtiformes > Apogonidae > Sphaeramia > Sphaeramia orbicularis. The sequence continues at coordinate 36,771,464 of NC_043957.1, forward strand.
TCAGAGGTCGTCAAACCTGTTGTAGATGCAGAAAAAACAGACGGAAGACGATTACAGATTAGAAAATAGTAATCATACCAAAAGTTAACATTTCATTGGCTGCAAACAGTGTCATAAATATTTGACTTGTAACAGCATCACGTTAACTGATGACATTAAAACAACCCTCAACCATTTCTAAAATCAGAGATGCACTGATATATCAAAGAACACTGGTATCCATATATAAGATGTCTTTTCACTGATGGCGGTGGCACATATTTATCTGTTGTGTTATATTAAAGTTTTTTTCTAAATTTATATGTGTTGATTGAAAAATAATGTAATGAAAAGTGGAAATATTTTGAAATAACTATTTATATATTCACAATGAAGATTTACTTGTTAAGGTGGGTATAAATAACAAGACAAAACAAACAAAACTAAAAAAACAGAAAGTAACATCAGTATCACTTTCGGCTGTTGGTTAAACTGTCACTCTAATATCAGTATCAGCCAATAGTTTTGCAATTGTTGTATCTTTATCTAGAATATTTCACTCAAAACTGTCAACCAAAGCAGCCAGGAGTCATACACTTGTTGGCATTTTTCAGTCTTCCTCTTGCCAGACAAACATATGATGTAGATGTAAAAGTTATTTTGTCACAGGGTTAAGGTTTTAATAACACAACACAAAAATATTCTAGGACATAATTTGCTTGGTGCAATAAACACGATTTTATTTCTTTTCCTCACATTTCATTAATTTTAGCAATAAACCATGACAAAAACAAACATCCAAAACAACAAACCAGACAAAGACATAACATTAATATCTTTCACAGCAATACCTCATAAAAGGACAGTGCAAGTACTCTCAATTTAAATAATTATTGAAATTATCAAAGGGAATCCAAATATCCTATACAAAGCTGGATTAGGATTGAGGAAAAAAAAGAACCGAGAAGACTGCCAATTGCTCTGAATTTATAGCCTTTCAGTTTAAAGTTTGTGATGGTGATATGCACCCCCTCACTTGGTTCCAAATGGTTTCAGTTTTAAAATTAGTGTCATTAAGTATATCTGTTATTCACTCCATACCTAAGAGATTTAATAACCCAGAAACCCATGTTTCTATAGAGAAACACTTTGATTTGTGAATTTTCCAGTTCAACAAAATCATTCTATTTGCAGCCAAAAAGGCTAAACCAGCTGTTTTTCTTTCTTGTCTTGTTTTTAGCTTTTGAAGCATCTCAGATAGCCCAGTGTAGTAAACATGCTGTTTCCTGGTATTAATGTCTAGGTGCTATACAGTTATTGGCTGATTTGATTTAAATACTTCAGTATATATTACACAGATGTTATATCAAAGTAATGCTTTACCATTACACCTACAAAGTGTAATGCAATCAAAATATGAATAAATGAAGTGTACTCAAGTGTAGTAATCTTCTGTTAATGCATTTATGTGAACACTGGGAGAAACAAAAGTATAAGATATCACACTGGGATAAATGGACTCAACAAACAGTCATATCAGTGCATTAAAATGCCAATAATTCCTGCCACACATTGGCTCATGTATCTGCTGGGAGGGAGTGGCCCTTAGTCACCATGATGACTTCACAGTTACTCACAATTTCATGGCCGGTGACTGAAACCATACTCTCATCGCAGTGTTGTTTCTTTTCATTTAGAAAGACAATTAGCAATGTCTTACAAGAAGCAACATGGTGTGATTAGAGTGTGTGTGAAACTCATATGAATGATGTATACACCTGAGTGAACTGCTGTGCTTCATATAGATACTCATGAATGTCAGTAGTGTGAATCAACACAGCTGACCACCTAATACTCTGTTGATTTAATTAACATCACACTTTATAGTCTTCCAAAGACTAAAACAAGGTAACACCTCTTGAGCAGATTATGTGAATTGAAATAAAACACTCCAAAAGTGAGAGGATTTGTCTAATTAGATCTATTTAAATGAATTAGATGAATATCTGAGTGTAGAGAGATAGGTTAGGTGGGACTGTGTACTGCAGAGTCTGAATAAATTAAAATTACAGGCTATTAACCATGCATTTAGGGTAGGTTTTAACGGTAATGTGTGATTCCACAAGGAAAAAGCTTCAGAGAGAATGGAAATTCATGCAAACCTTTCAGGAAGATTGCATGGTTATGATTTTGTTTGGTTGTTTTGACAAGTAGGACCAAAATGTTGTGTTTCAGGTTTGACTGGTTGCCACCAGACATTAAAAGCGTACAAGAAAAACATTTGTATCAAAAGTGCAGTATTTTACTTGCTGATGTTAGACTGTATGCTTTGCCTTTGCTCTTCATTTTAATCTTGACAAATGCATGCATAAAACAGACAGATAAATATAGTGCATGGGGAGGAAAAGTCACACAAGCTGGAGGAAAACAAACCCAGAGCTTGACTGCTGTGCTGCACAGTGCAATTACAAAGGCTACCAAACACACTGTACACACACACACACACACACACACACACACACACACACACACACACACACACACACACACACTGTGCTTCTTTCTGTTTGCGGCAGCAGTCTGCGAGGGGAGTCAGAAGGGGTCACCACTGGTCAGAGAAAATCAACCACAGGCTGAGCTACTTCTTTGTAATGGTGGAAAATATAGTCTGCTCCCCACGGATCTACCTCATCTGCATTATGGATGGCAGGTCTTGTGAAAAGGGGGGAAATCCTGTGCAAAATGGCCTCTGGCAAACACCTGCACACACACCTACAGTTGAAGGCTGTAAACTCAGTTACAGTACATTCAGTAAAACATACATATATATTCATATTAATACATAAAGAAGAAACATATCAATGTATAAGGAGTGGATGATTTATCCAAAACCGTCTACCACCACGTAAGTAATTTTAGATTACAGTAAAGGTATAAACGAGAGAGAAAGAATTGGTTTAAAATAGCCATAATGCACTGATCACATTTACCCTGTTCTGTTCATATTCCCTCACTTTCTTACTGAACTGTATTGCCTTTATGTTAATTTCCTGCCTGCATTTGTGTGAGAAAGCACAACACACCCAAACAACTAAAAGTACTGCTGTGATATTTGGACTATGATATAAAGAATGGAGCATAGCATGGAACAGTATACACTTATTTATCACAAAGTGCCTTCTGTCATATTGCACAGCTCTACCTTCAATACAAGCCCAGACTGAGAAAGTAAAAACAATCAAATAATAATTCTGTAATTAATTAGACCAGGAGAGTTATGAAATACTGAGACTGCTGTGGTAAATGAGACATATCTAATTACACTAAAACAAAAAAATTTAGCGTAAGAGTATTGTTGGAGTAATACATGACTGAACAGACGCATAGATTGATTGAAAAATGTCAGATTAAATTGTCCTTGAATAACAACACACCCAATCAAGTGAATAATTGATGTGACTTCTGTAATCAACAATCAAAGTTGAGAGAAACATTCTTCATCCTGCACAACGGAGTCATACACCAGAAACAAGGAGAGCAGAAACACTGCCTGCAGTAAAGAAGCAGAGAGAAGAGCAAAGGAGAGGAGAGGCATAATAACAGTCTGAACACAGAAAACATTGCATGAGGAAGGGACAAGGACTGCATTCATGAACAGCAACCAGACCAATCAAAAGAGCCATTAACAAGCCAATGGGACCAATCACATTGATAAAAGGGGCTTAGTTAAACAAAACTGAATTCCTCTTCATACTAAAGTAGAACTGAACTATGAAAGTAAGTTATTTATAGAAAGGAATTTCCACGATACAGTAACACCTAGACATTAATACCAGGAAACAGTATGTTTACTACCCTGGCCTATCTGAGATGTTTCAAAACTCAAGACACAAGAAAAAAACATTGTAATGTACAGCAGATTTACTTTAGATGGGAGAAATGTGTATGAAATGTCATTTCAGGGTTTTTCATTCAATATTTATGTCGAATAGGAAAGAAATGCATGTTTTAAATTTACACACAACAATCATCAGCAACAATTCAAGACTACATTTATCAAAGCAATGAGCTCTGAGCACATTTCTGCGCTTCCTTGCAGCTTTACCATCACAACAAACACTCAGAATTGTTATTGTTGATGGTGATGCTACTTGACCTGAAAGCAAGTATTGATTTTACGTTTAACGTTCCCTAAGCATGTCAGCTCTATGGCTAGCCATGTGCGGAGACAAATTTCATTGATTACGCTAGGGCTGGGCAATATGGAAAACAATCACATCCTGATAATCTTTTTCATATTAGACAATCTCGATATGTATCACGATATAAATCAAATCACTATTTTTGTCAAGCTTAAATTTTCCGTTACTCATAAGTTAGTTGTGAAGACATCAGAAGGTTATTTTTGATTTAAATATGATTTATTTTCTGTCAGAGGTTGAACATGACAGATGTGCTGAAGAACATTATACAACTGTTTCAGATCAATAAAACAAGTATATATATTTAAAACTAAACTAAAAGTCTGACCAGCAGGAAAAAGCTTTCAAGTTTTAAAAGCGAACACAAACAGCAGCTGGCTCTTATGCCTGTTCTGTGTGCGTCAGTCTAACTTGCTGTGACTCTAGTGTGACTGGTTCAGTGCAGCACTACTTAATTATGATTGGCTTATGATGTTTCTGTCAAAATATGGACACATGAATTCTATTGCAATTGTATCAAGCTTGTCTCATATTTCTATCGAAGAAAAGTTATATTAAGATATATAACGTTATCGTTTTATCGCCCAGCACTACACTTAACATTTCCTTAGCATGTCGGCTCTATGGTTAGCCATCTGCAGAGACAAATTCCATACATTGCGCATTGAATTTTACAAACACAAATGACCATGCATAAGTGCAAAGCTCAGAGAAGAAGTGCAAATGATTGGAAAGGAAACTGTATTTTTGCATGGTATTTACAAAGACAAATAGCCGCTGAGTGAATTGCATTGGAGATACAGAAATATATTTGAAATAATCATCTTTGACATCAGCCTATAAGAGACGGCACAACAAGATTTAGAGGTTTTAGCTCTGCAGAGGGTGATTTAGCAGTGTCACTGGAGTCAGACCACACTGTAAAAGGTACAAGTCACGCAGGACTACAGCAGAGTGGTAGAGGTGGGATTTTTTTTTTTTTTTATCTCTCCATCCCCTCACACACACAGCAGTTAAGGGAAGGACATTGTGAAGGTCTATGACAAAGCAAAACGAGGCAGATCTGTGTGTCACAAAAGGCTGAAAATAGTGTCACTGAGCAGTTACAAGAGTCAGGGCTGGTGCTAATGTTGGTAATAATAGTGTGTGTTTTCTACTTGAATTGTTACTGTTTAAAGTCTGATATGTTCATAATGAGCTGCGTTTATATTCTTTGAGCTCTCAATAGGTGTGTTTGTGGCCAACAGTTAGCATAGCCAGTGAGAGATTAGTGTAATCCATGTACTCACAATTTTGTGTCTCCTTGACCAATGTCATGCATACAGATATAGTACTGAAAGCGTCGTCTCAAAGTTCTACTGGAGTACTGAACAGTCAACGCTATTGTTTCCCCTGTGACGTCCCTCACTCGTGCAAACCTTAGTCTAGAGTATCTGATTTCTAAATCCTTTTCGCTAAGCTAAAAAAGACATGTGTGATTCCCATCTGGCTTTGCTGGTGTAAAGACTGAGCTGGCCTATGGCACGAATAAATAAATAAATTAAAAGGATAAATAACCACCAAATGCCCCTTTACAGTACCTACATAAAGACACTCATTGATATCTCCATTCTACAAAACAAGTGAATACATAAAATAGAATCCATCCTAGACTAAATGCACAAAGTAAAAAAAACCCAAACAATCAAAAACAAACAAACAAACCGGACCACCATTTAATAAAAGATCAACCAACTGCTTTTCACAGAAACCCCAGCCTTGCTAATGTGTCACCCCTCTCTTTGGACCCTCCCCTTCTGTCTGTCTGCATGAGTCTTGCCCTCGGGGTCTTCCAGCCCTGACATCCATGTAGACTACCTCTTCATCCATAGCTACTAACCTCACTGTTGTTCCAACTCATGATCTCATATTTGCCTACTGACACGTGGACTGTTCATTTCCATGCAACTCATCTACTCTACCCCCTGTCCTTGTGACTGCTGCTGGGCCTGATGTTGCTCAAAGTGCACCATTGTAAACTCTTCAGAGTTGTCCTCTTTGTTTATCAAAGCATCACCTAATATCAGCAAAACCAAAACAAGGAGACAGTCCTCAGGCTAAATATGTCTAACATGTAATGCAAAAGGTCAATGGTGTAAAAATATACAACAAAATCAATCTGTGTATGATGGAAACTGGCTTTTACAGTATAGTCAATATGACAATATACTGGTATTGACCAACTGTATTTTTAATGTCTACTGGGAATTCCCTACAAAGCAGAATGTCAGCCTTACCAGTGTCACCAATGTTTAACAGTCTGTTTTTCAGATTCTGTCTGTGTATAAAATGCATTGTGTAGATTAGTTAGATTCAACTAAAAACTCTCACAACACAGCAGATGTTTTTCAGGGATTTATCTAATAAAAAACCTCTGTGACATGGATGTTGATGAGACACATTTAAGCTAACTCAAGGGACACTGATGATGAATATTCTCCAAACAGACAGAGTTCCCTAAATCTACTGACCACATTCCCTTTATATGACTAAAGCTTTCCTGCTCTAAATTTAGTTAGTGTCCCTCTCCAGATTATTTTGTTCCCCTGAGTCCCATTGTGAGAGGAAATTGTCCAGAAATAGTCATTTCCAAAAACCCATCAATTACTTTCAAGTGCAGGTTTTCTCTCTTGGAGCACTGAATGATCAGTGCATTAGCCCTAATACTGATCAGATTATGTAATATCTAATAATTAAAGAAACATAAAAACAGACTCCAACATGAATAATCACTTAATCTCAAAACTGGATTACACTAGTGTGTAATGAAGGACAACGGATCAACTAAACCTATGTGATACCACAGGCACTGCTTAATGTGATGCTAAAGCAATGACTCGGCCCTTGCATTTATAAGATTAGGTTTTAATTTCAGATTTTCCCAGCAGCACAGAGTTTCTGCTCAACCACCTTCTGATTATAAACATCTGTTGTCTGTTGTATTCATTTTATGTTTTTTTTTTTTTTTTTTTTTTTTTACAAGCTTGTTTCAGTGTTTCTTAACCAAAAACCTCAGGAAAAAGACAAAATGTTCAAAATCTAATAAAAATGATCTGGGTATGTGATCACAGGTTCTATGTTGTACAAGATGTTCTATTATGTGCAATATTTGTCAGAGGACTTCACTGAAAATAGGGAAATCTGCAGATATTTCAGGCCAAACTTGTTTAAGCTGACGCTCTAGCCTCCATATTGTTTACTCCAAAGCACAATCATTAAACAGCCTGACGTGAAGGCACAGGTTTCCTCACTAGCTCCGTCACACACTCTGTATCACGTCTGTGCCGTTAATCATACTCCAACAGATTCACCCTGTAGTAAACCATTCTCTCATATTTAATTTAAAGATAACCAATGCCTTTACTGTGCTGAAAAAATGCTCTGACCTTTTCTTCCTACAGAAAAGTGCTGTGTTTGTGCATGTTGGATTGATTCAGAAATCACAGGGAAATTATGCCACAAGCATTGCTATAAATTTGTCAATATTTGTTGCTGCTCTTTTGCAATAATCTCTCTGAAAAGATTCCCATTAGAACACAATGATGGGTGAGAGAAGCGGTCACATCACTATTAATTCAGGTCAATGAATACAAGGAAAGGTGATCTATAGAGTACAATGGCTCCTTTGTAAACATATAATATGATGGCGCAAATAAATCTAATATTCAGCAGTCAGAAAAATGACCTCATGATTCAGTGAGTGTAAAATCTGCTGGGAAACACATATCCAGTTACAAATCCGCAGCGTACAAGAACAATACACCAGAGAGAGAGAGAAGAGCTGTGGAGTAGCTGCAGTTGTAGTGAGCTTGAACCGCAGCAGCCAGGTCATCAAGCTACTCCCCATTTCCATGTGTCAGCAAAGGAGAAGGATTGCAGGGCCAGATTTTAGTTGCACAACAAAAAAGTTAAAAGTAGAGTTATTACTTTGAGAATAAGCACTTGAGTCATTCATAAAGTGTTGCACTACCAAACAACCAACCACCACATGGGAAAATACCTTTGTAAATAAATTAATCTCATCAATTAACGCTGCTTTCATTCATGCCAAAAATGCTTTATTACAGCCATCCTGTACCTGGCATTAAAGCAGAAAGAGCATCTAAGGATTTAAAATAAGAAACAAAACAATGTAAGACTTATTTAGCTCATGATGCAATAGCTAATGTGATTAGATAACAGTGCTTTATGGTGAAAAACACACAATTAAAACATGTAATAATAGCGCTGTGTGCGACAAAGACTGTCTACACATCTGCAGTTTATTAAAAAGTCATCATGTTCTTCTTTGATTATTCATCTTTCTTTTACAGGATTAAACCACTAGAGGAGAGGATGTTAGCTTGTCTTGTAGCATCTTTATCATCTTACACAAAAGCAGAGCATCAATCATATTTGCGCTTGGTACCAAACTCAGATCTTGTTCTGTGTGTGTGGCATACACAATCCCTGCAACAACCCGGGCATTGGTTTTTCTACCTGTCAGTAACATCCCCATTTCATTTTAAAACAGATAATCCTGGACAGCAGCAGGCAGACAAACTGTACAGTAAAGGGAGAAAGCTGTGAGATGATACCCCTCCTCCTGTTCTCGCTGGAGGCTAAACACAAATGCATGCTCACATTCAAACCCTGATGCACACAAATGCACAACTGTACACAAAACTCAGAGGCTGTTTACCCTGATGAGTCTGTCCGGGGCCTATTAGCTTACCACTCTCTCACAAAGACGAATAATGAGACAGCAGGAAATGCAGAGTAAAAGGTTAGGGAGAGAGAAAAAGACTGTGCATGTCCATGTGATCAGATAAAGAAGAGTTCTGAGGCTGTGGCGCTTAAAAATAAGGTCATCAGGATGTGAAGATCAGATAGTTCTTTCCTTACCTGTGAAATGTGTGACATGTCTTTTGCACAGAGAGAGGATTACAAGGACAAGAGTGTAATCTCACTGTATTTCATTAAAAGATACGATGAACACATTTACTCAGTGGCACATGGGGTGTTTAAGACATAATTACAGTCAACACAGTAAGAGAATTAAACCCTATAGTTTCTGTTTCCTAAAAAAAATAAGGTACACTTCTTTAAATACTCTTGAATAAAGATGTTAGCCTATAGCCTTACTTCTTATTCATCTTGAGTGATACATGTTTAAATCATAGAGTGATTTTACTTACTAACTGCCCAGAAAGCAAATATTTTGACAGTATTATGGCATACATTTGGCATTTTTGGCTTTCTTTTGGCATTATGAAAACCTTTAGGCTTAACTATGATATGATTAAGGTTATCCAAAATAGATATGGACGCACCAGCAATATATGGCTGAGTTATGGCATATGTCTGGTTAACCAAAAGACTGGGCAAAGAGCGGGATCAAGTATTGGGATGGTATGGCATGTTTATGGCAAGCCAGAAGATTGACTAAAGAGCGGCAACATCTTATTCCACATATGAATGTTTTTTGGTTGTGTTTTGGCATATTTCTGTACAGCCAAAACACTGTGCAAAGAGCGGGACTTTCAACCCAGAAGAAAACCCTACTTCATTTTAAAAACATGACCAGCACAAATTTTGGCCTCCTTTTGGCCTCTCTATGGGTCAGTTTTGGCTACTTTTTGGCTGGATTAAGGGGATTTGGGGTTTTCTGGGACAATTATGGCTATATTTTGGAGGTCCACAATTAGTTTTGGGGGAATTTTGGCTTCCTTCTGGTTTGATTTTGGTTTGCCTATTTTGGGGCCATTTAGGGCCCATACATCCGCCCAGAACTTTACCAAAATGGCATGCCAGTTTTGGAGCCAGATTTAAGCCATAATGATTTTGCTATCTGGGTGGTTTTCAGCCCTGTCTATTCAAGCAAATTTAAAGGAATATTATAGGTTTTTATCCCCAGACAACAGTGGAAACCATCAATTTAAATTGTAAAATAAGTGGGCAGGAATCAACAGGACACATCTGGACGTGTACATTCACAGGTGGGTGATAGAAGACACAACCATCCATGTTGCTAAAGACAGAAGTATCACTGCTTCACTCCACTGCTGTAAACCTATTGACTAATGTTTAGGTATCAGACCGGCCTGCTCCTGCTGCTGCTGCTGCTGCTGCTCATAGGAGGAAACAACAGGCCTGAATGCTCTGCAGTCAGCTCTTGGCTCGTTTGGATCAACATCTGTGGCCAAAATGACACATCATCCCCATTTTTCTGCGGCGTCAAATATCGCTGCTTTCCACAGCGACGCGATTGTGTAACGACATAAAATGAGGACGGGACGCTGAGAAAACATAATATGGACTTGACACGGAGCAGCATGCTATTCCTTAGCAATAAATAGGGTTTATTGGGTAATGAAAGGGCCGTGTCTCCCTCCGTCGGCATGCTGTACACTGGAATGAGATAAACGGAGACTCGGTTGACAGAGCAGAAACACCTAAGTAGGCTAGTGGGCCTGCTTTCGTTTACCAGGTTCAATATGTAGAAAGTAATGGGCTTCCTAACCGGCCACTAAGCTCCTCTAGAGAACACTGATATCCCTATATAGAAATAAACACAGCAAATAAACAAATAACCACAACAATTCTTACCTGAATCGCTTTTTAACGATCATAACTGAGGCTTCATCGTTGCTCCGAGGTGTAAATGTCAAATATATGTTATGGGCTAATTAAAAATCTTAATAGACCACCGAGGACGGATTCAGGAGACCGTCCAACGCAGTGCCATCCTCGTGCGTGCCGCCGTTCAACCGGAGGCAGCGACGCACAGCTGGTCGCGAGCCTATGCACGCGGAGGGGCTCGCGTGTGTGTGAACGGAAATACACTGGGAAAATATTTCAAGGCAAATTCACCGAAATAATCATGGCAGCCGAGCGATGTAGCCAGAATAAGGTATACACAGCAGGCAGCATCAATCATTACAAGTAAAACATAGAATGGCTGGCGTTCTCTGCCGTCTGTTGAGCGCGGGGCGGGGCGAGCCAATCACGTTGTAGGATAAGATATGATCGGCACATCACTAACCAATGAGATGAAGGAATCGCGGGATGCCTTATGAAAGACAACATAAATAGCTAATCGACTCATAGCTTTATTCTGTGGGAAGGCGGGCTCTGCAGGTGTCACAGCGTTGTCTGGTTTAATGGATTTACAGTTGATTTGTGTATGGAAATTAAATGAGTGATTTTGTTACAGAAATGTCTAAGATGAGCAGATGTTCCACTTTGTGCGGGACTGAAACAGTATTTTCAACTAATATCCCACGCCTCACATATTTTGTTTTTGAGGGCGATAGGTGAGTTCTAGCAGATGACAGCTGGTTTAAATCCAAATGTGATTAATAATAACTGAATCTAAAAGAATCTGCGAAAAGAAAAAGCTGATTTATATAATCTTCAGTCCAGTGCTGTTGCGTGGAGTTTTGGAGTTGTGTTGTGAAGGGTCCAGACTGCACTGCATGATTACTCAGTCAAAATGTAATATGTAATATAGCCTAATTATTTCATGTAATTACATTAAAAAAAAAAAAAAAAAAATTCAAACCAATGTTTTGAATTGAGCGATAAAGCTGAAAGTCAACAATTTAGAGTAAAAATATGCATGATATAATATACAGTAGCACACACACACACATTCATTGAATCATTGAGGAATAAGAATAGTACATGTTAATGCAGATATTTACATCCTGTCACATATTGTCTTTTCAGAGGTTAGGACAGTGATGCCAGGGTTGAGGATGGAGACCTATGTAATGTGTTTTTCATTTTGGGAAGATACTGAGTGGACACTAACAAATATGTAACTATCTCTGTCATTGCTTCATGGTAAGCAGGGATTGTTTTTACTCTAAAGAAAAAAGAGCCCACTCAGGTTTTTCTGTGTGGTCCCATGTGCAGCATGAATCACTTGAAGATGAACCTCAAAAATTTTCTAAATGATTGTATGCAAAATCCCATGAATAATTGATCCGATACATTGTTAAGTCACTGTGTCATCATCTTCATATAGAACCTGAAAATGACCAAACTTGACATCAGTGAGTAGTACATGCAGTATTTCATAAAGATAAGTGTTTACTCATCTTCTCTACATGTTGGTTTGACCCAGTGTTTTTCCACACAATGTACATATCATGGATATCGTACAGGAGTAATATTACATTTTATAAAAAAAATAGGCCATAAGGATTTCTGAACCTTTGTATCAAATCTTCATATAAAAAACATGAGCTGGCTCTGAAGTTCAGCACCATCTGTCATCTCAACAAATATCTAGGTTTTATTGCCATCAAGTGGACAAAGTGTATACCACAAGCCTTTAGAGGTTACTCTGAATACAGCTGCTACATGCGTAATATCACAGTAAACTTTCTTAGCATTTTTGATTCTCTGAAAATGTATCAATTTCAGTGATATTATCTTGAACAATACGTTGTGATGTGCATATATGTGCCTCATGACCATAATATTATTATTTTTACCAGCTATCATGAATGAATGAGAACAGATTATCTAGTCCATGTATTAAAACACGTTGTTAGATTTCATGTCAAAGGTAAAGGCTTCATCAGCAGCTATATCATAACTAAATATCATGTGCCATAAGTGCCATAAATAAGTTATTTACTGAAATCCTAAATATTTTTTGAGACGTTTTTATTTCAGGCGCAGTTGTCAGGCGCGAATGACGCATTCAAGAGTTGCCACAAATATGGGAGAAAATACATTTTAGATTTAATTACCGTAAGGGCAGTCATCAGTTTTAGTAATGACACTATGGAGTCCATAGTTTAATTAGTTAGCAATTTTGTCAATTTCTGATGTTCCTGTAATCTACAGCATCACAGTAATGTATACCTATTTAATATCTACCAGTTACCCTTCGTTCATCCAAAAGGGTTATGTGAATAAAATACATACCAATGTTCTGTCACTCACAACGTTACATAAAAAACTAAAGAACTATACCCTTAAGTGGTTGTTTCCCACCACTAAACCGTTCCTTAATCGGGAATTGGTTTGTTTCGCCTATATTACTGGTTGATTGGGGTGTACATGAAGGCAGCACACGTGACTCATACATGTCACTATACTGAGCGGTGCTGAGGGTACGTGCTAGCTTGTTAGTGACACACAAGCACATTGACATCGACGGGATAGAAAAGATCACAACAAGGTAATTTATCGGCAGTTTTCATTGTTTTACATTACAGACTTTTCTGTAAACTAAACCTGCATTAGTCGGTCTTAATCTGATAGAAAATGTTTGAATACTTTGCCGTGCAAAAGTTGAGGTTTGAAAGTTGGAGTGGGAGCTAAAGGTTAGCTAGCTGTCTGTTGTAGCTTCATTTAACCGATCGAGTGTATTAAGTGGTCTGATTGATATTTCTCATTTTGTTCATTCGGGTAAGCTTGAAAGACCGTATTCTTAACCACTTGGTATACGATTATTTGGTGCTGAATGTTCATGAAGGTTGAAAAATGCAGCCAATTAATGATTCCTGCTCAAGCTAACTGCTAAGTTGCTAATGCTAGCTAACCGGTTTGAATGAAGTCAAAGGAGGAGGCGTCCATTGTTTATGAGTGCGGTGTCTGCTGGTAGACATCGACATAACACAGAGTCTCTGATCGCTTCATATTTTTAGATAGCGCACATTTGTTTAATTTGATCATTTGTATTGCATGGGTTAAAGAGTGAAACCACACAGGTCCAAATACTTTTCTGATATACTAAGTTAATAATTTCGATGAGTGAAACACGCTTGCGGCCTACTAATGTTACTTCAATGTTAGATCCTGCTGCCAAAACTTAAATTAGCTTATGGTCTTTATCCGTTTTACCGTTTTCCAGTGAATTAACATTTGATTTTAAACACGATGAATTACCAGATTTCTAAAGCGATTAAAAAATATATATCTTTTTCCCATCATCAATACTCGATACTCGAATAAAAAATGGCAGCTTTTATTACAATTTTATTCCACTAGTTTTACTTCAGTTAGTCTGGGGTCAAAATAAAGCCGTGCTCTAATGTAGCCAACTTGTTCTCCATACAGATGTCTGAGCACGACGTTGATAATGAGCTTCTGGACTATGAGGAGGATGAGGAGCCCCAGGGAGCCCCCGAGAGTGCGACCCCAGCCAGCAAGAAGGAGGTGAAGGGGTCTTATGTGTCCATCCACAGCTCTGGCTTTAGAGACTTTCTTCTCAAACCAGAGCTGCTCCGTTCCATTGTTGACTGTGGTTTTGAACATCCCTCAGAAGGTGAGGGACACTTTCTATTGTGCATTTCTTATGTTGATGGTGTAATATCATAATATTAACATGTAGTCAACTAATTTTCTGGAAAAAAAAAACACCTGTGCTTATACGCTTTCAGTTCAACATGAGTGTATTCCTCAAGCTATTTTGGGAATGGACATCCTCTGTCAGGCCAAGTCTGGCATGGGAAAGACAGCTGTGTTTGTTCTTGCCACTCTGCAGCAGATAGAGCCTGTGGATGGACAGGTGAGTTGGCCATTGTGAATTTGTGTTTTATGGATTTGTTCCTATATCTTTTTCAAATTTTAACTGAGGGGTCATTGAACTATTGTTTTCTAGAAATCAACAGGAGATTGGTTCATTTCAGAATAATATATATATTTTAAATTATTCTGTGTATCTTTTATGTTGTCACTGATAATGGCCTGACAAATATTGTACTGCATATTGTTGGGTAACTTAATGTAAATTAATGCATTATAATATAATCATATGTCTGAACTTATAATAAAATTAGTAGCGTAAAAAGTGCACAATGTACTTCCGAGATGGATACTCAGGGATGATACTTTTGATGAATAAAAAAATAATAAATTGTACAGTATTTGAGTAAATGTTCTTAGTTACTCTTGACAGTTGCTCATGTCTTTAGCCCTCTACCGTTAGTTACTGTAACGCATTAACGCTTTTAAGTAGTATTTAAACAATATTCTTGTATATTTGTATGTCATATCATTGTGACATTTATTGGAAAGTTTAGTAACATCTGTCGAAATTTAACAGTAAAACATTATTGAAACTTTTATTCTAAGGGGAGGCATGTTTTTGATTCCCTGTTTGCCAGGTGTCCGTCCTTGTGATGTGCCACACACGAGAGCTGGCCTTCCAGATCAGCAAAGAGTACGAGCGCTTCTCCAAGTACATGCCCACTGTCAAGGTGTCCGTGTTCTTCGGAGGCCTCACCATCAAGAAGGATGAGGAAGTCCTGAAGAAGAATTGCCCTCACATTGTCGTGGGAACTCCAGGCCGTACCCTGGCCCTCATCCGCAACAAGAGCCTGAGCCTGAAGAACATCAAACACTTTGTGCTTGATGAGTGTGATAAGATGCTGGAGCAGCTGGGTGAGTAATGTGAAGAGAAGACTTTGCAGTCAGTGATTGCGTAACTTTAGATCTTTACCTGGTTGCTTTCATACTTTTTTAAGAACATTTCCATTATTGTAGGGGTTTCATCTGAAAATAATCCCACTTGGCAAATAAAGTAATCAAAATTTTTATTGGAAAAATAACTGAGATATTTTTACCTGATCACATAGATGAAAAGCAAAATTAAAGTTGTTGAAGAAATGTAATTCAGTGAATGTTATTTTGTACGTACCCTTTTCTTTCTCCACACAGACATGAGGAGTGATGTTCAGGAAATCTTCAGGCTGACACCCCATGAGAAACAGGTTATGATGTTTAGTGCAACACTAAGCAAGGAGATCCGCCCAGTCTGCCGCAAGTTCATGCAGGATGTGAGTAGAAAACAGCATGAGTCTATGCTCATGGGTGTGGAAGGTTGTCAAGAGAAGGGATGCTGACATTGGTATCCCTTCCTCAAGCTGCTTTTACGTAGGTGTTTAAGCAGGAATGTTGTGCCTTTGTTCCACCTCTATTTTGTGTAAAAGGTGTGACCATGAAATTGGCAGCATTGTTATAACAACTGTCAGCTGGCAGTGGATGTAGACGGAGCAAAAACAGTATATGTGCAAAGAGGACTGGGGGATTCTGTTTTGTGCAATTCCCCACTGAAAGATTTTTTTAAAAAAGTCTTCGAAGAAAATGTAGTGTAACCCAACCGTTGGGAGTTGACCAAGATGCTATGATAAAAAATGTCTGAATTCGGGAGTTAGTGAAGTCTAGGAGCTCATAACCTTCTGAGCAGAGGATCATATCACCTTCTGCTGTTGGTTTAAGCACAACACCAACATGCATGTATTACTAAGTTGTATGTTAATGCTGCACTAGATGTTAGCATTGTTTTGTCATATGTCTGATTCAGGAACCCAGACATTCTCTCTTAAGTCTCTCCTCGAAGCAGGATTATACCTGCATTGTTCTGTTTCAATAAACAGGCAAACCACTATAATGAGGTGTCTTTTTAATCTGAATATGCATATTATTCTCTGTTTTTAGAAGTATTTATATGTTTTTAATGTACATTATACTTTAATGGGGCAGTGGTTATTATCAACTCCCTCTATGCTTTGCCCATTTGTGGTTGTTGGTGTCATAAGTGGCCATATCAGAGGGATAAACTGGTCCTCTACGGCAGATCTCTCTTTCAGCCAGGACAGTTCCTCCTCCTGGCTCTGCTGCTGTCTGAGAGAACAGTCTTCAGTCAAACTCACTGTCAAGAATGTTCATGTTTAGACAATTTAATTGTAAGGAGGTGATTTGTTTATTAAACTCGGAGAAACTGGAGTAGAGAGGATGGAGAAATGAGGTCTTACTTACTTACTTACTTTTAATATTTGTAACCACATGGTAATCTTTATTTGCATGTTTTTAGTCACTTTCACCCATGCTGATTTGTGTAAAGAAAGCACATTTGAATGCATATTTTTAGATATTTTAAGCATGTTTATTAAGTAGTTTGCAAAACATAATGACAGACTCCTCTTTTTTGCCGTGTAGCCCATGGAGGTATTTGTGGATGATGAGACCAAGTTGACGCTCCACGGCTTACAGCAGTATTACTGCAAACTGAAGGACAGCGAGAAGAACCGCAAGCTCTTTGACCTGCTCGATGTGCTCGAGTTTAACCAGGTATAGTTAGCGATAACCGTAAGAGCTGTGCGAGACATACTTTTTGTTGTATACATTCTGTTATGAAAAAAAACCTGAAATACTATGTCTTTTCCAGATATTTCTTAAGCTAAAAATTGTCTTTCTAGAGAGTTATTTCTGTTGTTGATTGCTGTTAGGTGGTCATCTTTGTGAAGTCGGTGCATCGCTGTGTGGCATTGTCCCAGCTGCTGGTGGAGCAGAACTTCCCTGCCATTGCCATACACCGGGGCATGGCGCAGGAGGAGAGGTTAGTGCTCCCAGTTTATCTGTTTACATTTTACTCTCTCATTACCCTATTTATGGTATGGTTGTAAAAAATGTTCTGTCTGCACATGAGGACTTTCCAATCAGCGGCATGTGAAATGAAACAGATTTAAGAGCTTGGAGTTTGTGCTTCGCCTCTCCCATTTCTAATTTATTGAAGGGCTGTTTGCCCTCTTTAGGTTATCCCGGTACCAGCAGTTTAAAGACTTCCAGCGGCGCATCCTGGTAGCAACAAACCTTTTTGGTCGCGGTATGGACATCGAGCGAGTCAACATCGTCTTCAACTATGACATGCCAGAGGATTCAGACACATACCTTCACAGAGTGAGTCCACATATGACACAGTTTTCCATGAATTCATTCCGGAGGTGATACTTTTACATAAAAACACTTTCATCTTGTGGAAAAAAAGTTGGTAAAAGGTCATGGTTGTGGATTGGATTTCTTTATTAAGAAATCATTAAAATCTTTTCCTTGAAACACTATTGTATTTCTGTTCTCCTTCCAGGAGTGTCAGTGTGTGAATGCTGTTTTTCTTTCAGGTGGCCCGTGCTGGCAGGTTTGGGACCAAAGGCCTGGCTGTCACCTTTGTGTCAGATGAGACTGACGCCAAAACCTTGAATGAAGTCCAGGACCGGTTCGAGGTCAATGTAGCAGAGCTCCCAGAGGAGATTGATATCTCTTCCTACAGTAAGTATTCTTATCTCTTACTGGTAAAAGTGAGGTTTGTATGTATATAAAAGTCAGATATTATTAGTGTTCAAAGATCTTAAGGCCCACACAGAGATCGTCAGGGGCACATTTCTAGTTACTGTTGTACATATGAGCACTTGAAATAGCAATATATTACACAAGATTTCAGCTATACACATACATTGATGTCCTGTATTTATTCCTTAACGTATATCTAAAATTGCCACATCTTTGTCTTTACAGTTGAACAGTCCAGATGAGTGCGTTTCCAATGATGACTGCGTTGCCCTTGGTGTTGTATTTTGGTGACGGACAAATAAGACCTCAACATTACTTTTAAGTCATAGTCCCACCGTATGTGTTGGCAAGTTGATAATGATAAAAAAAATTATTTTATCATGTCTTTGTGGGATACTTGTTTTATTGTTTTGTTAAAACCATGGATATATTGTTTGTTTTGGTTAAAGAAATAAACTTTTTATACCTTATTCATTGGTTTTGAATTTAATTTTAAACATGTTTAGGAAAGTCAGTGTCACATTAAACATACTAGTACATCACAATATGACATAAATGCAATGTTTTTATGTTTAGAAAAAGGTATAGAAAGTTACTCAACAGTTTTGACTGTAATTCTCCTCACGAGCAGAGGGCGCCATCGTCGCAGATTGAAGACGTAAAGCCACTGTTTTTCCCACACAGTTGGTCCCTTTGAACTGTCTGCCAAGGGGGATCATTTGAAACTGGACAAGTTGAGTTAAAATAAAACCTTAAGATGAAACTTGAGCTTGGCGGACAGTTTTATAAAATGGATAGACCAACAAAATTTCTGACTGACTGCAAGTCAATTTGTCAATTATATATGAGTTCATAAAAAAGTTTAGGGAATACAAGAATAAATTCTGTAAAATGCAGGTCTATGTAGGATATTTGAGCTGCATTCAGTGATCAAACAAACAAAAAAAAAATCTGTTCTTCAATCTTTAGAAAGAGAATTGACAACTGTCCAGACTTGGCTGAACACTTGTTTCAGTCCCAGATAATGTTCCTTATCATTTATTGGTCTCTGAGCTACAAGGAAACTGTGTCATAATTACTGTAAGTTTATTTTCAGATGGCTTGTCATGTCAGCACCCACTGTGCTGAAAAAAGCAGAGTGGGTGCAGTCAGTGCTTCAGTTCATAACAAGTCGTTATGATTTAATGCAGTGTGAATTAAAGTCACTGTCTACTTTCTGCTTTGTACTTCATGGTTCACGACACAAAGCTGCGAAAGTAGGTCTTCCACTGGTTGTCACGGCATTGTGGGGTTTTGCGTCATTACCACAACAATATGTGAGTGATATGATCCTGTTTAAAATCACTGTGCACTGTTGTTAAATGTTATAACTCCTAAGTGTCAGTGCTGAACAAAGTGCTCTGTTGCTCTTGAAGGGCTCCTCCTCTCAGGTCGGTCCGAGGGTCTCAAAATATTCCCCCACACCGGAACCAGCTCAGAGTCAGCCTCAAGTCCACGTGTGCTTCAGGGCTCTAATTTAGGTCCCACGTCGGTTTGAGCAGGAGCAGGCTGGTGTACAATCCACTCCGGTCACACATTACAACATAAGATTGTGAATAAAACCAAGGCAGCCCCCCTCCTGCCTGTGTTCTTCACCCAGTTTGAGCCACATGATCAAAATGGCCTCTCGTCATGAAATGTCTTGCTTCATCAAGAAACTTGACCTCATCACAAGAAAGAAAATACAAATAAAAACACTCTTCAGTCTTAGTCTATGAATTTGTGGGTGTCTCCGTACATCCAGTGCTGTGGAGGGAGGGCCACTTCATTGAGGTGGCCACAGTCGTCACTGCATTTACAGGACTGGATGAACATGGCTGACCTCTGGAAGCGCTCACCGTCCGGGCAGGTGAAGGTCACAGGCACAGTGCGTGTTCGTCGGGGTGAACAGCACCGTCTGTCTGTGCACACGCCGCAGTAGTTGGGCCTGTAGAGGCGGACGCTCACACACTCTCCATAGGACAGACGGAGGGGTTCAGGGGCTTTTTGGGTTGGAGAACATGTCTTCCCTCTCTGTGGGTAGACAAGAAAAGTAAATGAATGGGTGTTACACTCTGAAATGAAAAGGGTTAAAGATGAGTACAAAGGGGAGTTCACACTAAATACTACCACTGTGGTTTATAGAAGCAGTTCTTTTTTCCTGAAACCTTTGTTTTTACTGCTGTACATACTTCACATATATTCACATTGGATCTTAATACAGAGACTAAGAAATGCATAGTAGAACTTTATTGATTCAAACTATTAAACCAGCAAAGCTAATGTTGGCTGAGGACTTTTATACAATACTGTACATATAAGATATGAGTTTGTATATAACACCTAACCCTGTTTGTACAACAGTAAGTGATGCAGTTTGTTTCTAATCAGCTTCAATCGCAAAAGTCATATGATTTTAATTCATCAAAAAGTCTAATGAGCTTTCCCTTGTATCAGCCCAGTTTTTTTTTTTACATAACAGCAGAATTAAGCAGCTTTGCAGTCAAAGTCATTAGTTTCACATCAAGAGAACCAGATTTAACTTGTTGTGCCAAAACAGCAAGAGGGGATTATTTTTAGATTTAGGTGATTAAATTTAAAATTAAACATTTATTTAACGTTTGAGTGTACTTTAAACAAACAGTGCACTGACACCTATGATCACTCTTGGCAGCAGAGCTTTTAAGTCAATGGAGCACAGAAAGGGCTCCTAGTGTGTGTCCAGGATTAATATAGACACACCACTTCCCTGGACTTTGAGTACACAGACGGGGCCTAGCTATGGACAGTTGCTTAGCAGGAATGCCGGGGGTGGGGGACTATATTTAAAAAGGCGCCTGCCTGCCACCAAAACACTGAGTAAATCAGCACTGCTCAGTTCCCACTGGATGTAGAGCTTCCCGAAATGACTACTGAAATAATCTCTGTTCTTAAGCTCAGGGATAAAGACAGCCTTAGTGCTAAGAGTATATTTACTCAGCACTGGAACATCTCATTTTTATTCTTTGTAGCATAGATTTGACATTTTCAAACTCTGATGACTGGTAAAAACAGAGAAACACAAAAGTACTGTATAACATGAGCAGGTAGTTGTTTGATATGTTTTCCTTTGTGTAGTTAGACATGCAGATAACAGACTGTTGATAAGCTTTATGACAAGCTGGTAAAGTTTTTCTTTGTTGCTGCGATAAGATGTTATTTAGCCCATAACATTTAGATATTTGACCTGTGCTCTCTGTCTACCTTGGTCTATTTTTTTGAGTTCAGTCTACTTCACCTTAGCTGGGATTGTCAGGCCGTGGCAGGGACGCACGGTGCAGATTCTGGTCTCTTTTTCCAGTTTGCACTCGGGGTTCCTGTTGGTGATGCGTGAAGAAATGCCCATCCCACAGCTCCGGGAGCACTGGGACCAGTCGGTGGTTTGGAGCGGACACTTCTTCTCCTTCAGATGGTTCCACACTGAAAACCAACAGAGGGAGAAATGAGAACTCTGTGGTACAGATTTGACCCGAGCAGGTGATTTCATATCTGCTGGCATAAAGGTGTTTTAATAATATCCACCATAAAACCCCAGAACGAAGTGGGGAAAACAGTAAAGGGGGTCAGGAAAAATATGACCGAACCTGTATTTGTCTTACCTGGCAGGTGCTGGTAGCCTTGTTCTCTTTCCCAGCCG
Source organism: Sphaeramia orbicularis (assembly GCF_902148855.1). NCBI lineage: Eukaryota > Metazoa > Chordata > Actinopteri > Kurtiformes > Apogonidae > Sphaeramia > Sphaeramia orbicularis. Next base: position 36,793,448 of record NC_043957.1, read on the forward strand.
CTGGTCTTAACATCACCCAGATCATTGACAAGAACCAGCTCATTTTCAGTCTGGTGTGGAGGTTTGGGCTGTGGTTGTTTAGGTGGACGCACCTGTGATGGGAGATAAGATAAGATGAGACAAAACCGCTCATTGTGGCCCTATTTGTGCTGTGGCTGTGTGTCTTTTGTGTGATTTTCACACTGCTATCAACCATGATGCCCTGATTGTCAAGGAGTAACTTCGGAGAAATCGATCGAAGTGAGACACTTCACTCCTCTTTAGCTTGAAGAGTGGGAAGTTTAACCAAGCATTTAAGCATTTGTATCAGTATATTACATTTATAAAGGTTTTCCAGTTTGTTTAGGAAGAGCTCTTGTTTCATTGCTGGAGTTCAGTAATTTGCATTTGCCTTTTACAAATAAGACAAAGTCAAACTTGTGTTTCTAATGTCCCTCTGTTCTGGTAATAGAAGTAATAATCACCATAAGATCATGTTTACATCAAATTAAAACCTCAAAATAATGCAGATAAATGCAAATTTACATGGATTATGACAAACTGTATAATATACAGGTTCATCTTAATTTTTTCATATCCCAGTTAAAAAGATAAGTGCAACAAAGACCATTTCATGATGAAACAAACCTGAGTCACTGGTGGGAGATGCCAGGTGCCCTTATGGCAGTCGACACTGAAGCAGCACTGCCCAGGTATCCTGATGAGCCGGGGGTACGGGCAGGATGGTGAGGCCGGTGGCAGCTTGTTGTTGCAGAGAGCAGCGCAGCCAACGGCGCCATCAATGCAGGTACACTGGTGTTTACAGCCGGCGCGGAAATTCTCACCATTTTGATAGATCCTGCCATTGTACTCACATGTCCGCCCCTCAGATTTTGCTGAAAAGAACAAGAAAGCAGTCATCATCTGAGTCAGATGGTGGATTTGTCACATACAGCTGTGGTTTTATTATTTATAGGTATGTTATGTAAAATGAAGGATTTGTTGTTGTTCAGCCACACATTTCATGCATCTTGGCACCAGTCCTTCACATTGCTGTTAGCTACTTTACACCACTCCTGGTGCAAAAATTCCAACAGCTCCACCTTGTTTGATTGCTTGTGATTATTCATCTTCCACTTGATTAAAATCCAGAAGTTTTCCATAAACCAGACTTGGAGTACTCTCCTCATTTTTTCCAGGTCTGTACATGAACTGGCTACTATGATCCATAAGCACAACTCCCAGATGGATAGATGTACACAACATACATGCTTTAAAGTCCAAGAGAACCAGTGATTGAGTCTCTGATTACAGCAAGTATGTGTAAGAAGAATTCCCTACATTCACTTGTTTCAACAGCTGAAATTTTCCCCTCACTTTACCCAGAATACACACAGTAACTTCATATGACAACAGTGCATAAAATGACACACAGTAGCACCAAGATTGAAAGGTCAGGGGAAATAAGGGGACAGGAAATATCAGACTCCTTGTCTCCAAAGCATGGATGAACCAGCTATTCATAGTTTGTGGGGCAGGCAGCAGTGGTACGGTACAGATGGAAGTGTATTTTTATCTCTGCAACCCCCTGCTTGCTGTCATAAAACAACTATTACTTATTAAATTACTCCCTCTTATTTTCCTGACATGTGTTTACCTCTGAATTTCTATAAATGAGGATAAACTGGTGTCAAATGTTTGTACCCTGCATCATATTGTTGCTCAAGATTTAGCTTTACTAGAAATCACATTCAGCTTATAAATTACAGGTAATTTAGGTGAAATCTTCAGTAGGGATGTGGGAAGGTGGTGTCTTTTAATTCCTCTTCTGCTTATCATGCTCCAACAACGGCATATGCTTTTTCTTCTATGTGAAAATCCCTGCCTACACCCCCCCCCCCCACCTCCTCCCTTCTCACCTCGACAGATGCCCCAGGCCATGGTCACATCGTTGCCGTAATTACACTCCAGCCCTTTGTGGTGGTCACAGGGCCTCATGGAGCTGCAGTCCTGGTTCAGCTGAGCAGCACACACCTTACAGCAGCCACATCCGTCTGGCACGGCGCTTACGCCTGCAGGGCAAACCAGGGGCTCCTCAGGGCATTCACATACTGCCGGGCAGCCAGCAGTCACCTGGAGAGAAGAAAGACGGAGTGGAGAAGGAGGTTCAGCGTCTGGATCCTGAATCTACTCTAGAAATAACAAGGGAAAACAGTGACACAGATTGCATGACTGGAAAATTCAATTGTAACTTTGTGGCAACTAGGGTGCTAAAGTCATCAGCAGGGCTTCCCAGTGGACCAGTTTCAGCTTTTCTTTCAACATCAAAGCTAAGGGAACAAAACTCTAGTGTCTTATGTTAGAGTCCCTATTATTCTTTATTATCTCTTAAACTTCTCAGGCTTCATTGTGACTGGTTTTGAGTCCTTCCACAGACAAAGCAATGAGGGTTTCTACATTGCACATCAAATTATTGCTGGCCAGTCATCCTCGAGTGTCTAGACAGCTAAGAGGTTTGTACCCAGTCCCCTGCTGGCTCGTGATTTGAGTCATTGCCCTGCGCTAGAGCCAACTTGTTCCAGTTTTTAGGAATCAGAGAGTCACTGCTTCAAAAAGCAGACATGAGTAGACATGCTTATTACCAGAAGGACAGCCAACATCAGAGCAACTCTGTTTATTAGCTCTTCTGAAAAAGGGGACTGACAACCCCATCTGAACTCTATTTCCTCCATCTACTGTTACGTCTTAAAGAAATCAGTTTAGCATAAAGTCATAATGTCATAATGGTGTAATTCTATCAGTGAATCACCTGATTTTAGGAGAGAAAGCAAATGAAAATAAGCTCTCTTTGTCATTGTCAATGATTAATCACATTTTATTTTCTGCTGCATTATTTCTAACAGATCAGTGTGTATTAAATCATAAAAATATATCTTACCTGTGCGATGACGGCTGTTGTCAGTAAAGTCAGGTACATCAGGAAAGTCATGCTAAACTTATAGGAACGTGATAAAATAATGTATTTAGAATCTTTTGTCTACAATCTACTTAAAGATTGTCAGTCTGAAATGGTTTAACCAGTAGTCTAACTTTAGTTCGGGTCTCTCTTTGGACCTTAGTCTTTGCGTTTCTACGTCCAAACCCTATTTTATATCAGCTGTGAGACTCTAGGAAGCCCCGCCCTCTTTCTCCAAAACTAGCCAATCATCGTGCACACCGCAACCAGACATCCGTAATGGGCGTGGCTTCACCGCAGGGTTACTTCGCTGATTGGTGGGTGTGTTTTGGAATGAATGCAGCCATTCATAAAAATTGCAGGTCCGCTCTGTATTTATTTTATGGGTTAAACATTTAAATGTAACAGGCTCTGAAGTCACACTCATGCACATTCCTGCTTTTGTGGCCTCCTCTCTCCTAACACTAAGTAAATATATTCAGCTGGTTGGTGCACAGTCAGGCAGCATGGTAACAATAATAAGACCAACACCTCAAGGAAAAAAAGGAGGGAGGAATTCCCTCTGTTTTTCCAGACCAACGTAGGTGCCAGGACAGAACATTAAAGCAGAATGTATTAAGTCAACAGTAAAATAAGAGCAGTTGTCAGAGAGAGTGAACACACCCCTCTTTGTCTGCACAGATCACAGCCTAAGAGAGAGTTTCCATGTTTTTCAAAGGTTGGTTTGATTGTTTTTGCTCTCTGAATGCTCCATCTTGAATTCAGGTGGACTGGCTGTTTTCGACTATTATTTCTAACCACATGGTGCTGACATGGGAATGATGAGGATACGATCACTTGGAAAGAATGGTCGAGTCAAGGAGGAAAGCAAGATTATTGTTTTTGAGGGCAGCTCATATGAAAGGTGGCTCCCTCCTCCTCCTCCTCCTCCTCCTCTTCCAATGTCTTCCTTTTCAACCACAGGTTTTCAGCCACACCTGCCCTAACACAGAGACCTCCTTTGATGAGAGAAATATGATCAGTAGAGGTTTTAAAGTTTGGTTCCTCCTATGAATGCCCATGTGTACTTGCATGGTTCAGACTTAAAAAGCCAAGTATCTCACATCATTTTCTTCCAAAGGCTGTGATGATGGTACCAGAATATTTAAACATAATCCAGATTGAAAAAGAGATCATCAAATTTTCACTTTCAGGCTTAAACATGTTTAGATTTACTTTATATGATACCAGAGACCTCACTAGATGATGGTCACCGATGATTATCTTTTCTGGGTCAAAAAAATGTAAACTGTACTGGTGTCATTAACAGTGATTCTTTCTTATATTCCTTTTTCACTTTTAACCTCTTACATGCATTCTATTACTTATTTTCAGATTCAGAGGGTTTACTTTTGATATGTTAAACCTTACAGATCATCAGTTACCAGTTACCTTTATTAAAATATCATTAATAAAGTGATTATTTCATATCAGTGTTAATTGTAAGTTAATTACATGTTTGTCATCTCAGTAAATGCATTTGATTTATTTTCAAACTTAACCAACAATTTCACATCTAACAGTAGGTAATTATTTCTCATGATATCATACATCATCTGATCTTATATTATTGTGGTGGTGCTTTTAACCCTTTAAGTCCTAAACAGTCACAAGCAACCAATAGCATCTACTGATCTAAAATATTTGATGACCACTAATTCTATTAATACATGTAAAAGATTTAGGCAAAATGCAGTTCCTTAGCTTTTCATGGTCATCAGATTTGACCTATTTTGACAGAGTTAGGGTTCAGAGACCCCTCAGTGAACACAGAACGTCTTCTACAACACCAATTCACCAATTAAACCAATGTAGTTTGACAAATGACAGTGGTGGAAGATGCTTGTTTTTTCACTGACTTCATCATATATTTTGCTTGAAAAGTAAGTTTTTCTTCAGTTTTCAGTTCTTTTTGTAACCTTTGAATTTCCTCTGAGGTTTTATGGAAATCTACATGATCAGGAAATTAACTGTAGTGTATGAAAGAGAGGTATCATCTTACCTTCCGGCAGCTGGTAGGCTCCACAACAGAAACTGCTCCAAATAATTCTATGCAAAAAAACCGTATTCATATGTATAATTTGTATACATGCTTGCATATATAATTATGTGTGTAGATATGTGTATATAGGTGAACATATGAGCATCTCCCCTATACAACCTGTGGCATGTTCAGCATGTACACTCCTGTAAATAGTATTTATAGGTATTTTGATTTGTTTTATTTTTGATTTTGCTCCTTTTTGGTCTTGTGGTCTGATCTGAACTGATCTGGTCTTGTTTTGTCTTATCTTATGAGAACTTGGGACTTCTTTTGCAATATGACACTCTTTTCCTAATGGAAGCTTGTGAAATCTGATGAAAGATAGATAGATAGATAGATAGATAGATAGATAGATAGATAGATAGATAGATAGATAGATAGATAGATAGATAGATAGATAGATAGATAGATAGATAGATAGATAGATAGATAGATAGATAGATAGATAGATAGATAGATAGATAGATAGATAGATAGATAGATAGATAGATAGATATCCACTTGTGGGACTAATAAAGGAATATCTTATCTCTTATCTAAAGGGAAAAATACCTGATTTTCACTGTCAAATGTAAAATACAGAGGATAATATTATATTAAATGGTGATAAATCACTTAGGAAAGGTTACATGTGAGCACAAAACTAATTTTAAGTTTCTAAGGGTTAAACAAAATGTAAGTTCACAGATCGCAGTAAACGTCATCCTGAATTCCATGACACAAACATGACAGATCAGTATATAAATGATCATCAGCACTAACCTCACATGAGTTAAATGGTGTGGTTAGATCTCATTTACTGCAAACATTCATCTCCGTTCTGCTGCTACCTGTCCGACTACTGTTTCACTGAGTGCTACATTAGAGCCATCTGGACTGGAGTCATGACTCAATATGAAAAGGAAACCACCTCAGGAAGCTGTCAGTCATAGCTCTAATGGGGTGACCAAGAAGACAAAGTCATGGCCCATCTATTTTAATCCTCTGCTGGTCACGGTACAGAAGGACTCTCAAAAGTCCTGTGACTGCTTCTGTTTTTATCTTCCTCACTGATGCTGAACAAGTGGGAATAAGACAAGAGACTGGCAGAGACGTAAAATTAATACTGTGTAACACATCCATCTTTGAGACACGAATCAGAATCATTCACTGTATATAAGCACTTGTCTGTGAGATGTTGTTTTTTTTTTTTTTTTAAATTGGTATGATAAATGGAAATATTTCTTCCCACAGGCTAGACTGTTAGGAGAGATAAATAACTTTTGTCCAATCTGAGATGCAAACCAGAGTTAACGCCAGAGTCAATTTTTTCATCATGTGATGTATTTATGAGGTGAACTGTTGTTGTTATTTGATATTGTAATGGAGAATTTATGTTTTACATTCACATGCACATATAACATTTTACAGTGTTGTTCTTCTAGATTTCTTTTCTTTTCTTTTCTTTTCTTTTCTTTTCTTTTCTTTTCTTTTCTTTTCTTTTCTTTTCTTTTTTCTTTTCTTTTCTTTTCTTTTCAAAGAAATCTCTGTTCAATTGTTTTTCTCTGTATATCTCCACTGTTATCACTTATTGATTTCTTTCCCCCCCTTTTTTTAAACAACAAAACATTAATTAAAAAAAAAATACAAATGGCAGTAATATAGTAACTAAACAACAGTGATCAAAATATATCTTACATTTAATTTCACCAATAAAAGTTTGCTTGAATGAAAACAAACCCAAAGTACACCCAAAAAGTGCAGGATTGCCTTTAGCAGAGTGTTATATTATCATATATATTGTGTTATATTTATTATTGATTCCATGATGTGTATATTTTCATGTTGTGATAAACTGTGATTATATTTGAATTATTTTACATGTTATCATATAGAAGTGTGAATCTATGCAGGTTAAACAACTTGATTTAATCACAGCTCTGTAATAGTTGGGATGTTGTGTTAAATGTAAATAAAAACATCTCATAAATCTATATTTTATTCACAATACAACACAGAAAGCAAATCAAATGTTTGATTGATAGATTTGTAACTTTTTTAAAGGAAAAAACAAGGTAATTTTTAATTTGGCTGCAGTAAAATGTCTCGAAAAAGTTGAGATGGGAGAAACAAACAGCTGGAAAACTAAGTGGCACCAAAATAAATTGCTGGAGGAATATTTCACATCGCAAATAATTAGGTTAACTGGCAACAGGTCAATGACATTATCAGGCATAAAAAAAGAATATCTTTGAAAAGTCGAGTCTTTCAGGAGTAAAGATGGATGAAAGTTATAAAATTCAGCAATCAACAACATGAATGCACAATAATTCTCAGTGCATCTCCTTGTCTTGTATCTGAACATGACTGCTTTTTCATCCGCTAATACAAGTAGTGAGATAAATATAAACTGTGTTTTGTGTAGAAAGCACTTTCAACAGTCAGGCTCCAACTATCAGTGCCTGAGTGACCAACTTCAATATGTAGATATTAAACACAACATAAATCCTTCTGCAATGCTGTCTAAGTAGAGATAAGAAGACACAATTCGATTCTATTATGATGTTTGTATTGTAATCTATCTTTAACCCAGTGTTATTTTTGTGGCAACTCCCAAATTATTTTTCCTCGCTATGTAACCTTTCTTTAAATGATTTATCACCATTTATCTTAATATTATACTCTGTATTTTGTGTTTTTTCAGTGAAAATTCAATATTTTCCTGTATTTAATTTACTGATCATATAGATGTTCATAAAAGCTCAGACTAAAATTGAAGGTTATTAAATCAGAAATAGAGAAAACTGACTGAAAAAGTGACTTTTTCATCAAATATATCATTAACTGAACATAAAACAAGTGTGTCCATCCACTGTCATTGATTTAACTCCATGAGTTTTACTGGTGAATCAATGTTGTAGAAGATGGGGGTGTTTCCACGGTAACTCCAGAGCCTCTGAACATCCAAATGGGTCATATCTGATGACCATGAAAAGATGACAAACTGTATTTTACACCAATTATTTACATGGATTGGTTGGATTAGTGGATCAACAGTTTTTAAACATTTGGTTGTTGGTGGCTGTTTGGGTCTTCATGGGTTAAACAGAACATTCTACTCCTGTGCAGATGTGTCTGTGCCATTTTACATGTTATCATGTTTAGTTCATTCTTGTGAGGTAAGAAAACGAAACAGTTATGAGTTGTCAGGGGCTTTTTAAAGTATAATTACATAAAATAAATAATCAAGTTTACCAAGTTGCTTCCAGCAGTTTAACCCTTTCATGCATGAATTATGAGAACCTTAATCAAGATTTTTTTCCTGAGTGTTTTTATTCCTCTTTAGGCATTACAAAAACAATGTGATTTTTTTTTTTTTTTTTTTTTTTTAATGAACCCATTTTTCATGGAGTTACAAAAATGTCCACTTAGCTGGACACCATGCGTTTAATTTTTGAAGCAAAGAAACATGTATTTACTGACATACTGTGTGAAAACTAGGAAATAAGTGGGTTTTTTTTTTAATGTTGCTAATCTGATGTTTTCTCACATTTTAACATACTATAATAATAGTTATTACTCACTCAAATAATGTGCAAAAAACAACAAAACACGACAACGTAAAACCCTCCCCAAAACTGTTAATTACAGTCTAATAACAATTAGCAATTGATTTACACTCAAATATGTTGCTGCAGATCAGGTTTATCAAGAACTGGAATGCTACAGTAATGGTATGAATTGCAGTGTATTATGGGATGGTGCATAAGTATCCACTGTGTTGGTTGATATGCAAGTAAAACAACAAAATCCATAAATATACAAGAGACCAGCTGTAGAATAACTGTCCACTGTAGTGACCACTGTGCATGAAAGGGTTAATATGTAAAAATATGTGACTTATGTGTCCCTTTGAGTCAATAACACCAGTGAAGGCAAAAAAAAAAAAAAAAACCCTGAGGAAACAATGACAACATGTACTCCAGTGGAATGATGACAACAATCCTATAAAGTGACTCAAAAACAAAGTGATGTCAGAGGGTGAACAGCGAATACTGTGCTGTTTCTCCCACGTGCCCTGTCACCTGAGAGCTGCAGTGGAACATCACAGACAAAAGCATCAATGGAGAAACAGCTTCATAAAACAAGGGCTGACACAGGAAAACAGGAAATGGCCTAAAGAAAGAAGAGAGAATAAAAGGTAAGAGTGACTAGCAAGTGAGAGAAGAAAGGGAGGGAGTGGAGTCTCGAGGAGGCCGACAGGTGTTTTGCGGTAAGAGAGTTTGTTTTTTCAAGGGGAGGAGTGAGCAAGTACCCCGTGGCCTGGTCTGGTCGGCCTCTGTGGGGTTCTGGCAGTTTGGCAGTATGGAATTTCACACAAAAACACACTGCTGGGTAATTCAGCCTGTACCACTTTTAAGGTCAAATGAACCAAATTACATGATACTAAGGTCAAAAACTTTAAAATACATAAATACACACTGAGAAATGTGAAGAAATACATGTTACATAATATAATTCCAATATAATTATCCAAATGGGAGCATGAAATTGAAGCGTGTGGAGGAAAGTCATATCCTGTGAGAAAAAGGAGGAGGAAAGTGGCGGTGACAAGGTAATTAAATTGGTTTCTCTGCTGCTCCAGTGGAAAAAGTGAAGAGTGTGGGAACTTCTGTGTGCATTTGTTTAGTGAAGCTAAAGTGACTGAAAGAGAAAAAGGAGCACTGGACTCACGACTGCATTAAACAGAGACATAAAGCCATGGCATGGAGTGACCGCTATGCTTTTCACACACACTGTACTTGTCATACAGATAAAACAGGTAATGTGAGATACACTAATTCTGGTAACGTCTGTTCTTAATGATCTGTGCAGTTACAGCTTCATAGAGCGTTGTAAAGTTACATAAAGAAGCATGACGTTCTGTCAGATATTTACTGAAAGGAGACAGACAAGACCACAACTGAACCATTTCTCCCCCTGGTGGAGGTTTTAAAGTAAATTTACAGCTGCATAACCTGTGACAGTTGTTTAGATCAGCCCATAAAGACCCAGTGCTACTTTTGTGGCAGTTCCCAAATTAATTTACCTCTCTCTTTAACCTTTCTCAATTAATTCATCACCATTTATTATAATATTATCCCCTGTATTTAGTGTTTTTTTCAGTGTAAATTAGATATTTTCTTATGTCTAATTTGTTGATCGTGTTGATGTTCATTAAACTTCAGAGTAAATTCAAAGGTTATTGAATCAGAAACAGAAAAAACTGAAGAAAAATTGACTTTTTCAACAGATATATCAATAACTGAGCATAAAACAAGTGTGTCCATCCACTGTTATTGATCCAACTGCATGGGTTTTACTGGTGAATCAATGTTGTAGAAGATGACAGTGCTTCCACATTCACTACAATGCCTCTGAATGTCCAAATGGGTCATATCTGATGACCATGAAAAGATGACAAACTGTATTTTACACCAATTATTTACATGGATTGATAGGATTAATGGATCAGCAAGTGTGAAACTCAGTAGATGGCTTTGGTTGCCAGTGGCTGTTTGGGTCTTTGTGGGTTAAGCGAGCAAGCAAAACTTTTTTTATATTGCACATTTCATTCCAGATGGAAGCTCACAGAGTAGCAATTCTTATTTACTTTTCCATCAGACAAAGCCTGTAACTTTAACATCTAAGGCAAACAAGAGTAAAACATATTAGTTGTATAACAGAGTATAACAAAAATAATTGCTAAAGATAGATTAGAGAAATAAGGCAATTCACTGAAATCCCAAAAATAGTATTTAGCTAAAATGACAAAATTAAAATGATAAAACATGAGATAAGAAAAAACAGATAAAAATGAAATGAAATGTGCAAAATCATAAAAGTCTTTATAAACACCAAAATGAAATAAGAGAAATAGTATCAGGAGTATATAAATAATATGGAAAACCAGGTGGAGCATCATAGCATCAAATACTTGAGAAAATTTAAAGAAATGAAGTGAAAATAAAATAGAATACAATAAATTAATGATAAAAACAATTTCAAATACAGACGGAAGCCAATTTCATTACTTCTCGTCTTAATATTGTACAAAGGAGAGCGTTTGAGGCCAAACACTATATCTTTGAAACTACTTACATCAAATCGGCAGAGCAATATTGCTAAAGACAACCGTTTTTTGTCTAACTCCTGTAAAAAACATGTTTGCATATTTTTTCAATATCTCAATAAATCCATAATTTGAAGGAATGATGAAACAAATAAACAAACAAACAAAACATTTGTGGCCTTTTCTTTTCTGTATGATGCATTCTTCTACACAGTTTTATCATGAAGTACTTTGTACACACAAGAATCCTGATATGTAAAATTTGAATTAATATTCTAAATCTGCCCACATTAGAATACAAATAATAGGAAAAGACATTATTTTCTCTGAATGTTTTAGACTCCACAAATGACAAAAGCACTGTAGGACAAAACATAAATATTGGTACCTAAATAAGACTATGGCTGTAAGACTTGTTCTACAATGGTTCTCAAACTTTTTACAGTGGAGTACCCTCTGAAATATACTTTTTTAGCCAAGTACCCCCAACTCTCCCTTCAGCATTTTTGATTAAAAAATTTTTTTGGGCAAAATGTATTCCTGTACCAAAGGTGTCTGTTTATATTTTCAAAACATTGTAAACAAACAAGATATATTTAACTGTAATATATAATAAACAACATTTTTTTTTTTTTTTTTACAGTAAATTTTGTATGCAAAGTATAAACTGAAAGGTACCGTCTTTCACTGAAAAGAAGAATAAATAAATTGGTCATTAATTAATAAATTAACATTTCATCAACAAAAAATAATTACTTAGCTACTCAAACAAACTCATTTTGAATAATATAAAATAGAAATGTTCTTAAAATGTTACCAGAGCTTAAACAGGATGACTGACAATAAAACTATTATATGAATGTAATTATTATGTTTTATATTTCAGCATTAATTCTCATTATTTATTTTGTATGTGGTACATGATGACTTATTCAATGTATTTTTCAAAAAAAAATTTCAAGTACCCCCTAGGCTTCTTCCAAGTACCCTTGGGGGTATGCCCACCCCACTTTGAGAACTCCTGTTCTATAACAACAAACTGAGTGAAACATGGGCTCCATAAATGCATTGGTTTCAGAGTGTCTTAAGAAGTGTCAGTGTCAAAGCAGCCACAGAAAAACAAAAAAAAAAACAATGCCTGAATTTATTACACTGTGAAGATTTCGTTCCACAAGATGGAGCCAAACACTACATTATATAAAAGTCCCTGGCTCAGAGGCTGGATTTGATTCACTGCCTGATACAAATGCACTGATGTGAAGCTGACAAACAGTGTGGACAAACAAAAGGCCTTCAGAGCACCATGAAACTGATAACCCAGGTTGGTTTTTTCCCCCTTAACCATGGCCAAAGTCATAGGCCATGAAATACTTTTGGAGAATAAGTTTTGATTCTAGATTAGAGAAATTATTTGATGTAGCACACATTTACCCACCAAGGGACTGCTCAGTAAAATGATCTGATCTGACTGTAGTTAAAGCCTGTCTCACTGTGTCTACTATACTATGAAATCAGATGGTTTCATGAGATTGTACACAGTTAAATGGAGCTTTCGTTTATCTGCCTTCACTCTCTACTCTCGGTGATCTTTAATTAAAGTCACATCACCTCACTGAGGAGGTGGAGCTGCTGATGACGGATACCCTCACCTGTCCTCTGCCTTTTTACTCATTTCTTCCCACTAAAGCTCTTCTTTCTTCTGCCTCTGTGTCTTTCTCCTATCTTTCTGGCTGTGACAGCGGTACACAGCTGCATTGAACCTGCTTTTATTCGGAGCACGCTCTTGTCTCCCATCACCCATGGTCTCCTGATTAGACTGCCCTCCCTCCTTCAGCAGTCACTGGGGCTCACAGCAGCCCACTGACAGGGAAGGAAAAAGCTTTTCCCAGGTATAGAGCAGCCGCACCGCCTGAAGATTTAGAGTCTAAATATCCTGCTCATCTCTGCCAGTGGGGATTACTCTTTGGCCAGCTGCTACATCTATCCTCTCCTTTATGGGTGTATGTAAAAAACACATGCAAGCTTTACTTGTTTCACATAAACTGCTGTAAAGGCAGATGTACAGCATATCTGAGGACTTTTCAGTTCTGCTCTTGGTGTACTCTACATGAAATTTTAAATTTAGATCAGAAACAAACCATTATTTGTAGCTTTATCTGCACTGACCTGCTTGTCAGCTGTGCTGCTGTCGTATTCAAGAGCCCCTTAGCCCCCTTAAAGCTATTATTAGCCATGCATTTACCTGCCTTGAGTAAATGTACTCTGCACAGGTTTGATCTGTGGGGCATGGTTGAACAGGCTTTTGGTGCATATGCTCTCAGGTTCCTTCTGGTTGTCTTCAGTTGTTCATTCCAGTCTAAAAATGCTGGAGGGGGGGATTAGTCTCACACAGTCAGACCTAACATTTCACAGTGTGCCAACATTGGAAATAAAGACATGGGAACAACAGTTACAACTCCATCTGGATGGCAGTCAAGGTTCCCTTTACTACCATGTGCTTGCATCCTACTATATAATGCACGTTGTCCGTCCGATTGATGTTGCAGCACGGGAGGGCGTTTGTATGGATTTTCCTCAGCCTTCACAGGCCCGATTGCCACCAAACTCACCAAATGAATAGAAACATTACCTGACTATCTACTACTGTAGGCAGAATTTTTTGTCCGTATTCCAATGTTGTGAGGTATTCTGGCCGATTTTAGCCTCTCATGCTATCGTACAATCGCACCACGGGTACAATGCCGCTGTTGCACCGCAGGAGGGCGTTTTAGCCTCTCATGCTATCGTACAATAGCACCACGGGTACAATGCCGCTAGTGTAATGCAAAGCACCAAGTACTGTTGTTCATGAGATTTATTATTATGGGCTACGAGCACAATGGAACTTCTAGTTAACTTCAATGTGTTAAGTGTACGCTCGACTATTTCTAGCAGGTCATGTTGTTTTGGAGATTTTCTGGAGATGCTAGTTTCGAGTAGCTGCTAATATTTTCATTGACAAAATTTCAGTGTGATCAGATTTCGGGTAAAAGAGAGGTGGTTGGTGTATCAACACGTGAAAGAGACCACACTCCATTGTTATGTACCCCTTTGTACTAATTCGTTGAGGTACAACAGTACTATATGCTTTAATAGGTTTCCAGTGGATGTGTCTGTGTACGGTGGGAAGACTTCACACCAATCAAGACGAGTCACGTTTGCAGCAGGCATTTCAAAAAGGAAGGCTTTGTTAACAAACCGAGGAAATTGAGAAGGTTGAAGAAAGGGACCGTTCCTGCTCTTTTTATTTGGAATAATTTTCAAATACCGGCACCGAGGGTGAGTGTGTGGGAGTGGAGACTCAGAGTGGAGAGGCCTCCTCCTGTCCATGATGTCAACTCAGAAGAAGAGATGGAGGTGGCTACCCTGGCACCAGATCATGATTACTGTCTTACTCCTACAACAACAATGATCACAGATCAACTGGCTGAGGAAAATGATACACTTTGCCAGAAAGTAAAGGAGCTACGGAGTAAAGGAGCTTGAACTACAAATATAGGCTCTCCAGCTGTAGAGTTGTTTTGGACTGAAGCGCTTTGTAGGATCGGACAAGGTAATCCGATTTTGTACTTGGTAAGTCAAAAATAAGGTGTTTTGAATTGCAGAAGGTTGATAACTTTTACCATATTAACAATGATGGACAAAAAATCACACAAGACCTGTACTTGAGTCAAAGTAAAGATGGACTACACATGGTAAAATGTTGCGCCACTAAAAGTCCACCTTACAAGAGGATTTTCCTTCAAGTGTATGTCAAATATCAAAAGTGAAAGTGCTATAATTTATGATTAACATAACCAGCGGCATTGTACCCATGGTGCCATACTGCCCTCCTGTGGTGCAACGGTGGCATTGCACCCAAACGCCCTCCCGTGTCCCGTGCTGCAACATCGATCAGATGGACATCGATGGGACGGACACGGGGTGGGGGCAAAACATGCATTATATAGAAGGATGTGTTATGAGCCTTGGTCTTTTGTATTCTTTGTCTGTATATTCTGTTTTATTTGTGCTGTGTATCCTCCTAAACACAGGGTAGTGCTTTCCACTATGTGTGTGTGTGTGTGTGTGTGTGTGTCCTATTTCCTGTGTTCCAGATGGTGAGAGGTGATTGGCTGCAGCAGCTTTTTAAGGAGGAAGTTGGTGAATCTCTTTATCTTTCTCTCTCTCCTTCTTCTTGCAACCAACTGGGGCCATGCAGGAGTGATGATTAGAACCTCAAGATGTTTTGACATTGTTCTGTTACTTCAATTTGCTAAGTGTAAATATTTAAATAGAGAATTGAACCATTTATTTAGTTGAAAGCAGTCCAGTAGCTGTAGAGGAGGGAAGCCATTTTGTTTTCACACTGTTTTCTCCTGTTATAGTGAAGGAGGTCAGTAATTGTTATTCTTTTGTTTTATATTTGGTAAGTAAGCTTCCTGATATAGAACTCTTTTGTTTGTTGTGTTGTCAATGCCCTCCCTGACGTCTTACAGATCCCACAGTTGTTTTCTTTCTTGGTTGGATCTTGTCCACAGGTCGTTAGTGGTTATCAGGTGCACCTGCCATGTTTCTCCTCACCTGGTTGTAATTGGTCATTTGAAGTCTTTAAAAGGAGATTGTCCCTCCCACCTCAGTTTGCTCCACCCTCCATCCTGACCGCTGACTCCCATTTTCAATACTGTTTAAGGCCTATCTTTTTGTTTTTATCTGTCTCTGTGACGGACTCAGTGGTTGATTGTAAATTGTATTTTCAGTTTCCTTTTAGAATCCCTTAAAGGGCCCTGTACTGGTTTGACCTCTTTTCATGGTTTTTGTACAAGTTTGTTTTGTTGCTTGCGTTGTACGTCACACCAGTTCTCATGGTATTTGGTGTGCTATATGTACAGATTTTCGAGCTTTTGCATGTTATTCAATGCCATTTGATGGCATGTCAATTTACGCCAAGATCTCCAGTTCACATAACCCTAACCCTAACCCTCAGTATGCGGTATTCGATGCATTGATTCAGGTTGGACAGGCAGCTATTAACGGCCTGAACATTCCCATAGAAAGCTTATAATGCATACAGATAACATGCCAATTAAAAGTGTTGTGTGTATTTATGAAAGTCAGTGATATCATGTTGCAAATTACAAATTCTGCTGTTAATCTTATGTGATTTGTAAATTTAGGTTTTGAAAAACACTGTCAAAAATTCATCTGGTCCTTATTTTTTCTCTTTCCTGTTGTGCTGTTACACAGTTATAGCAACCATTTAAAAAAAATAATAAATACATACAAGTGCAATGTAGAACAATATAACATTCATCTAAATATATGCAGTACTTAATTTATAAACAGTCCTTCTTTGGAAGTATTTCTTGCTTTTACATCGCACCTAGACACAAGTCCACAAATACTGCAAGAGGCAAGCACATGGATTACATTTCCTTCAGGAAATGTGCGCATGTCTAGTTCATCGTACAGTTTCCCTCTGGACTGTCAAACACCATGAATCAACACCTTCCTCTGCAGGGTTTTGGCTAACAGACATGAAAGTTGTAAAACTGGAATAAACACCTCCTTCACCTTAACTCAACCTAACATAACTTAACTTACCACCCTCTGTTTTTTTTTATTTTTTATTTTTATTTTAAACCTTCACCTGCATGAAACGGAACCAATTTACAAATAGGGTTATGTTTGAATATAATGTTAAATCTATTCTTACTCAGAAGCTCACAGCCTATTGGAACCATTTGTGCTCTACTTGAGCATTCCAATTTCATATCGTTCTTTCTATATTTCCATTTTCATTTTTAATACCCTTTCTATCCAGTGAAAACCCACATTATCGCCAAATGTTTTGATGATGTTTGTGATAAACTGAAGGGTTTTCCTTGTTCTTGAACTAAGTAAAAACTTACCTGCATTCGCTGAAAAATAAATGGTCACAACACTGAAACAGGCCTCTTTTCCTGGACTCAGGAAAAGTATATTTTTAAGTGACTCATTATTGGCAGGTAACGGGCTAAAAAAGATATCGGTAGCCTCATAGCATAATTTCCTAAGTCATATTTTTGGCCAAATTGTGATATCTACAGGGTGGGGAAGCAAAATTTACAATGAAAATTTAGTTGTTTTTTCTCAGCAGGCACTACGTCAATTGTTTTGAAACCAAACATATATTGATGTCATAATCATACCTAACACTATTATCCATACCTTTTCAGAAACTTTTGCCCATATGAGTAATCAGGAAAGCAAACGTCAGAGAGTGTGTGATTTGCTGAATGCACTCGTCACACCAAAGGAGATTTCAAAATAGTTGGAGTGTCCATAAAGACTGTTTATAATGGAAAGAAGAGAATGACTATGAGCAAAACTATTACGAGAAAGTCTGGAAGATACTATTAAAGAAGAATGGGAGAAGTTGTCACCCGAATATTTGAGGAACACTTGCGCAAGTTTCAGGAAGCATGTGAAGGCAGTTATTGAGAAAGAAGGAGGACACATAGAATAAAAACATTTTCTATTATGTCAGTTTTCTTGTGGCAAATAAATTCTCATGACTTTCAATAAACTAATTGGTCATACACTGTCTTTCAATCCCTGCCTCAAAATATTGTAAATTTTGCTTCCCCACCCTGTACATAACTTTACTCTAACAGTGCTGCTTGATTTTATGCAGATATCACAATTTGGCCAAAAAATATGATGTAGGAAATTATACTATGAGGCCAACTATATGATGATCCTATAGAATATAATACACTGCACATATAACAAAATATACAACAGTAGAACACTGGTAGAGATGATACTTACTGTTTAGGATATAAGGACTCCTTCTGCTGTACACAGTATGAATAGTAGGTACTGTATGTGTCAGAGTGGATCTTTTTCACCAACTTTCACTCAACACCAGTAAGATCAAGAACTCACTGACACATCCAGTGCAGATGAATACCACTGAGATGGAACAAATCTGCAGTCTTAGACTTCAGTGTTCACATTTCTCTGGTCAGGAAGGCGCAGCAATGAGCCCGTTCACATGCACACCAATGCTCTGATCATTATCCAATTTCTGGCGTTATCAGATTATTCAAGTGATCATGTAAACAGGATAATCTGATGGGCTTTATCTAGTAACAGCAGTTATCTGATCATGGCAAATCGGAGTAACACACCTTGATTTCTCCCCAAGACTCCGATGTCTTCACGCATGTACGCAGGTTGATCTGATTTATTTCGTTCTTTTGCATCTGCGCATGTGTAAACACAATTAAAAAATAACAGAGAATGGATGTTATGTAGTCAAATGTGAGTGGAAAACAGGAAGTTTAAGTGTACCATCACTACGTATGTTCGTACTCTGAAAGAAATCCGATAATGGACTGGAGCGTCTAAACCAGGGTTTTTCAGTTATCACATTTCTTAAGTGCATGCAAATAAGTTAGATCTGATTATTACAATTATCCAATTATTCCCAGATATCGGACTTTTATGGTCATGTAAACAGGCTCAATGTCTCTAAAATTTGAGAATTATGTGAAAATTCAGCATAAACTCCTTGACAGTATTAACCAATAATAAATCAAAACACAGACTTAAGTCATAGTAAAGTGTTTGTGTTCCTACTGTAATGTTGAACAGAATATTTTAGTGTAACCTGTAAAATCATTTTCATATCATTTTTATATTTATAGCATCACTAAATAGCTATGTATGGATGTTGGCTGGACACTAATGATAAAAGGGATAATGGACAGAAGACCAGTGATTATTGTGAAATGAAGTGTTTCACCTGTATCACCCATACCAATACCCTGCACCAATAGCGCAGCGCTGTTATACATCTCTTACAGATCATGCTTCCATTAGGGTAATTGACTTTTTTTTCTAACACATTATCAGCGTTCATGGGATATTCCCTTCATGGTTTGTACATCTGAGAGGAAAACATGACATGTACATTTATACCCTGAAACGACTGAACTTTTAGCCTTATTTTTTTTTTAATTTCTATGACACTTTGCCTTCTACTCAAGTCTTTCAATAGTTTCCATTATGAGATTAAATATACATCCACACATACATGCGTGCGCACACACAAACACACAAAGTAAACAGCTTTAATTTTGCTCATGTCTTTTTACATTGAATATGTTGAACTGTGTTCGATTGAAAGCATTGAAAAAAAGCTGTTAAGGCTGAACTGAACTGAACAGAATTGAATTAAATTTTCTTTTCCCCAGCCAGTTATACAGTTATATTATTTACCTTATCCTCTTTTCTTGCTCCTGAACCCCCTTCCTGCCTCTCTGTTTCTGCATCCTCCCTCCTTCTCTCTCCCCTTCCTCATCTATCACTTCCTTCCCACCCATTTCTCACACACAAATCCTTTTCTCCCCAGTCCCACGGAGACACAAGCTGACAATGAATGCATCCCTCCTTCAGCCGTGGCAGACTAACACAGATATCTCAGTCTGCAACATTTACAGATATCCCACATCTCCCTCTGCCGTCCTCCCTCCATCGTTCATTTACCTCTCCTCTGTTTCCTCCTCCCCTGCTTGCTCTAACCTCGGTGGAATGAGGGTCTTATGAAGATAAATGACGCCTCTCAGCTTCCTTACCCTACTCCCATCTGCTTCATGTGCAGCCGTGGTGGGGAATTCCCATGGAATCGTTCATTTCTAGGTGTGTCTTCCCCGACAGGTTCACGGCAGCGTTTTCCATCCGCAAGGAACAGAGGCTAACAGCTTAGATAGAGTTGGCTTGAGTAGCTCGAGACATTAGCTAAACATTATGGCGATTCTGAAGCTTGAAGCTCATTACATTTCAATTACAGAGGAAATGGAGTGAAAATCTGAAGAGGCTATTTAATAATCAAGGTTACAGACTATTTTTCTAGCACTTTAACCCTGATGTGACTTAGTAGATATAGAGACAGTGCAGTCCAAATCAGATGTAACATATTATTCTGTGATATTAGACATGGTTCACTTGAGGGAGTTAAGAGCCTCAGTTTTCTAAATGGTTTTCCAACTGATTTCACCAGGGTATAAGTGTTTTATACACTTCAGTATAGCACTATATAATAATAACACATATTTTCATTAAATACAAAGTCCAGCGGGATAAATCAATAAAATCATCTCATATACACTGCACAGAAGCAACTTTTCTAGACAGTGGCTGCTGGCTCCACTTAATATTACTTGGAGAAGAACTGCTTGAATACTGATTTGAGAAAAATATCTCTAAAATGAACACAAAAAAGGTTAAATAATGAGGGGGTCGATCTTTTACAAACTCATCTAGTGTTCACTGTAATACAATCATCTGTCATATAAAAAAAAATTATATGAATTTATCAAACCACACTGATAAAGTAGGAGCATGCACATCAAGCCACACATGTCAAACTGAAAGGTGAGCAGCATTCAACATGATATTCAGCATTTTTGACTTTTGACCAGAGAAGGAGTTAATGGCAAAAATACATAACTTTGGATCCATTATTGTTTTTTTTTCCCACAGTTATTTTTCATTGAGTTTTTGACAGCAGTGGTGCAAAAAAAAAAAAAAAAAATCTAAACAATAGGAATTATTGTTTTTATATAGAACAAAACATATACAAACCACACATACAACAAAACAAAAAGAAAACAACAACAACAACAACAACAACAACAACAACAAAAAACATCACAAAGCAAGCCACCTATCATCCTGGACAAATGTAACAGAGTTTGTGAGATGCAAACTTACACTTAAACATAGGTACAAAATATCACCAAGAGTAGAGGAAAAAAAAGGGAGGTATGTATACAAATACATACATACACACACACACACACACACACACACACACACACACACACACACACACACACACACACACACACACATATATATATAAATGTATACACGTACATACATACATGTACGTCCGCATACACCCAAATACAAATGCATACACACATACATATGAAATGCGTCATGATGTATATAAATCCCCCATGAACATATGCTCCCTCCTGAACTTTTTAAACACTGATTTGAGCAAAACTGTCTCTGAAATGAACACAAAAAAGGTTAAATAATGAGGGGGTATATGAATTTATCAAACCACACTGATAAAGTAGGAGCATGCACATCAAGCCACACATGTGAAATTGAAAGGCGAGCAGCATTCAACATAATATTCAGCATTTTTGACTTTTGACCAGAGAAGGAGTTAATGGCAAAAATACATAACTTTGGATCCATTATTGTTTTAATACCACAACACTTTTACATCTCTCATTTTAGTCTCTATGTGATTGGATGATTTTCACTGTTACCAAGTGACCTTGACACTTTTAGGACTGTACGATGAAAATGAAGCAGATTATTAAGCTGCTCCAGATGTCACAGGTAACAAAGTTTAATCCTTTTCAGTCTTCTTTTCCTCTGTTTAGTCTGTGGGACAGTAATTTAACTGAATATGAAGTAAAAGGGTAGTTAAGATGCAAAGGTTCAAATCCTATGCAACACATCAGTGCAGGCCAAATTCAGTCAAACATCACAACTGAAGGCAAACATTACCATCAGGCTGAAACATTAAAATGTCGACCACACAGAAATCCATAACTGCTGTGTTTACAAGGGGGCTTCAAAAAGTTTGTGGAAAAAAAACAGCTTTTACATGGTTTAAATTACATGGCCCTCAGTTTCACACAGATGGACTGGCTGCTATCAATGCTTGTAGAAGTGTATTGCCCTAGATCAAGGGTGTCAAACTCACTTTAGTTCAGGGGCCACATTAAGCCTAATATGATATAAAGTGGGCCAAACCAGTAAAATAATATAAATAATAGGATAAGAACTTATAAATAATGTCAACTCCAGTTTTTTTCTCTGTTTTTGAGTGAAAAAACTTAAATTCCATAATGAAAATGTTTACATCTACTTGAACATAACATGAGCAAATACGAGCCTGAAAATTCTTAAGAAAAATCTATGCAATTTTAACAATATTACACCTTAGTTTATCATTTATACATATGCATCACAACTTACAGATCACAGTGGATCTACAAATACACAAAATATTTAGTAAGAGGTAGGATACTGTTAAAATTCCATATACTTCTCTTAAGAAATTTCAGGTTATTCACATTTTTTGCAAAAGGCTAGTCTGTAAATGTAAATATTTTTGTGTAATTTAACTTTTTTTTTTACACTACAACAGTAAGAAAAATTTGTAGTTTTCATTATTTATAGGTTATTATGATAATAATTTACTGCTCTGACCCACTTGAAATTGAATTGACCTAAAATGATTATAACATCCTTGATTGTTAATATCTTAGTGTAATTTTTGCATCTCACAAATTCATCCCAGGGGCCAAACTGGACCCTTTGGCGGGCCGGATCTGGCTCCCGGGCCGCATGTTTGACACCTGTGCCCTAGATGGAGCATATATTGAAAAATAAACATCATAACTTAAACTGTTTCTTTCCAACTGTCCTTTTTCCATGAACTTTTTGAAGCCCCTTCATATATTCTCTTGCAACCCCCCCAGTCTTGTTTGGCACCGGCTGCTACTGTTTCGAGAGCTTCCTAACATTTCCTTCTGCTCCCTTCATCTCTCTGAGGAACAAAAGTGGTTTGTTATGTAACAGTATTTATCAGACAAATTCAACCTTCTATGAACATCAGACCCAAACCTGTCACTACATTGGGACTGGGCCAAAGTGATCCAGCAGGAGCCAGAAGAGGGTTACTGTCCTCTGCCTGCTATCTATCTATCTATCTATCTATCTATCTATCTATCTATCTATCTATCTATCTATCTATCTATCTATCTATCTATCTATCTATCTATCTATCTATCTATCTATCTATCTATCTATCTATCTATCTATCTATCTATCTATCTATCTATCTATCTATCTATCTATCTATCTATCTATCTATCTATCTATCTATCTGTTTATTTGTTTATTTATTTATATTCCCCTGTGTCCTGTCTGCTCAGGACCAATGGCTGGGTGCACCCTCCCACATACTACGCCATGTCTCAGTTAAAATATTTATTGCTTATTTCTTATGTATTCAAGTTGAGCTGTAGAACTGAAGGATCTGTATTTCAAGAACTGTCAGTCAGAGAGTGCAAAAATGAAAATTAATTCATAGAAATTTCATTTTGATCAATGTAGACATATGACAGTTTGGCAGACATCACTGAACCCCACAAATAACTGTGTTTATACAGCATTTTTCTACCTGGCATTCACCCATTCACTTACACATATCATTGAAAGAGCCTTGCATTCAATGTCTTGCTCAAGGCCACATCAACATTTTGACAACTTTGTGGTTTTTGGATAGCCTGCTCTACTTCTTGGACCTATATACACAGAAACTCCAAGTATAGCTAACTCCATCACCCTGTCACTGGGAAACTGTACAAGACAAGAGGTATTTTATGTGCGTTTGGTTTTCCTCTGGATTTAATAAATGAAGGGCCATGCAAAGAGAGGAGAAAATGGGAAGGTAAGCGTTGTGTTTTACTTTAAACCCCCCCCCCACCACCACCACCACCACCACCACCACCATTTCACCTGCTGGGCAACATGGCATGAATAAATAAAAGTAAGAGTAAAATCCTAACAAGTCTTCTTGGTGCTTCTGTTCATGTCAGCGTACCTAAGCAAATTTTTGAGATGAAGTCGGGATGTTTAATTTAAGATGAAAATGAGCAATGGCCTCAGAGAAAAACAGGGGATTCAGTTCACACATGCAACTTGAGTTACTTACAAAGGCAAAAACCCCGAAGCCCCAAAATTATGAAGGTCACGGTACAACATGTTTTTTTTGCAGATTTAAAACCATTAATATTTAGAGGATATTCACCTTTTTGGATGAATGGATAATATCTGATGTATCCCTCAATACCTGCACATTAATGGTTGATGAGTCTTTGCTGATGATTACTTAAGGCAGTGTTTTTCAACCTTGGGGTCGGGACCCCACGTGGGGTCGCCTGAAATTCAAATAAGGTCACCTGAAATTTCTAGTAATTGATAAAAATGACGATAAAAAGTTACTAATAAAAATATATGGTGAGTTGAGAGAGACAATCCCAATCCATAAAAGACCTGACAAACTGTGAAGCTGAAACTGAAGCACTGTTGTACTGTTTATCTTTCAAATGTTCACTGTGGTCGGTTTAAGATGCTGCAGCTCTTTCATAATTCATAGTTTGAGTTATTGTTTGTTCAGTATTAATTGTCAGCCTTGTAAATCCAAGCTGGACTGACTGTACATATCCTGACCAAGGAAAATAAAATTCTCACTTTGTGCAGTAATCTACACCTGGCTTTTCTGCCTCTGTCCATAATAATATACATTATATAGACTAAATGTCATCTAAAATTAACGTTTGTTTGCAACATAGTATAGCAAACTATTACATGATAAAAAATTAATTTTTGCCAAAAAATGTTTCTGTTTTGAATGTCTGGGGTCACCAGAAATTTGTGATGTTAAAATGGGGTCATGAGCCAAAAAAGGTTGGAAACCACTGAGTTAAGGGTTATACTGATGTGATGCAAGAAAAGCATTGGCCACTGATAAAGAAAGGTACTGCCATTTAACCAACTGCACCTCTAAATGTGTAAGTGGAGGTTTTACATAATTTGCACTTTAAATTTTACTTTCCTTTTCATGTGAATAAAAATGAGGTCAAAACACTCTGAAAACACTCTTTGATTTTCTTTCATGTGAAACACTTATGCTTAAAAGTAGCTCATAAAGTGGTGATGAACTTGAATACTGTAATTTTGTGTGTTTTGCAAGAAGCAGATGTGTGGGTGTGTGCAAAAACTTGGATGACAATGGACTGAAAAAGCGTTTTTTCAGCAAGCTCTTTTCAGCTTGTTTCAAAGTGTATCCATGAGATGACTGAGGGCTGTATTAGATGCAGCATTTTAAGTTGCAAAAGAACCAGCACAGCACTGTGTGATCAGTGTGTCAGGACATCCTTAGCCAGGCTCAGACAGAAAAGAGGGAAATTAGATCTTCCTGCAGCTCTTCTACTGACCTTAAACGTATATTTTTGAGGTTGAATAGAGGTGAATGCCATAAAAGTAAAATAATAGCTACCTGTTGGAACACACAGAGAAGAGAAGCAGGGTCAGATGGGATTCAACAGCTGTCAGTCAGATTTCTGTGAAGGCTGATACTCTGTTTTATTCCACATATTGGAAATCAATAATGATCTGGTGTCGGATTTCAGCACAACATGGTCTAACAAATATACCTTTCTTCTGATCTTGCCTATTTTCCTGTCACCTTAGGCACCTTAGTGGCATCTGCTGCTTTTATTTGCATTTGATTTGGTTTGCAAAACAGAAAGGAAAGACTACAGACACATCTGCATATAAGTAATAAACAACATCCAAAAAAAACAAAAAAGAAAGAAAACAAAAACAAATGAATGAATACAATATTTCACTAAAAAGTTCAGTGTGATTCTAGTCTACGATTCAAAAATCATCCACTAGAAAGAACCTGTAAAATGAATGCATTAAAGTGTGCAAACAATGTTTTGAAGTAGATCTGTAGCTCTGAGAAAAACATTCTCTTATTAATTCTCAGAATTTAACATTTTGACCCAAGACTGTATCTTGGAAACTACAGACAACCAGTATTTTTGACTTAATTTTTATTCATTAGCTAGTCAAACTTGGTAAAGTTTCACTGCTTTTATTCTTGAGACATTTTACCTATTGATGCTGTCTATAATAATAATAATAATAATAATAATAATAATAATAATAATAATAACAATAATAGTAATTAGTAATCATGGCATATCAAAAGGTCATCATCAGAAACTGGCTGAAGTGAAATGTAATCCTCTAAGACTAAGATGTTGGCCGGACATTGTTAAGAAAATATATTCTATGGAAAAGTTAACATTTTGTTGGAAGAAAAACAGAAATAAAACATAAATTGCCCATGACAAATCCTCCTGAACAGCCTTCAAGACATGTCACTGCAACATTACGTGACACTTCTGACAAAGTCTACAGGAAGTAGCCAAAACTAGTCAAGCTGGTAAAAACTGCTCCTGTCTGCTAAATGAATTATCTACACATACACACACAAAAAGAAATTAACTCATTTAAAAGGCCCATTCTCCTCGTATTTGATGGAAGCAATTGCCCATCATAAATATTACAATGCATTGTGGTGTCAAAAAATCAGTATTTTAATCAAAAGTATTCAATTTGTAATCAAAAGTGTTTATCCTGTGTTCATTAAGTATTTAACCTGTATTCATTTGCATGCCAGAAGTTATTCTTAGTGTAATGTGTGGATTGTACCAGAGTAGCTGACTTTTTTCTTGGGAGACCCTCGAAAGAATGAACATGTGAAGCCATCGAAAGAACCCGTGAAATGGTGGAAAGTTACAAAATGGGGCGGGCAGAAAGAGCATGTGAGCTCATGGAAAGTTTCGGCGAACGTGGTGTACAAGAGAAGTACATGTGAGTAAAAATTTTGGACATTCTGGGAAATAATTTACATTTTCTGGGAAAAAGTTTAATATTAATATATGATAAATTAATTCTAGGAATCAACTGCATATGTATATCCTCTGACCAATCCTGACAGGCACCAAGAACACCGTACCCTATCGGAGACAAGCTAAAAAAAGGGGGTTTCCGACGTGACTAGATTAATGTTCAAAATATGAAAAAAAATGGGTATGGTTTGTAGCTAAACCCAACCTACTTCTGAAAATATAAAAATGGTCTCCCGGGGGCGAAAAAATCAGTTGCTTCTGCGGATGTCAACTCAGTGTTTATTTTATGCATGAATAAACACTTTATGCGGCTCCAATTCTGCTCGATCTCCGACTTTGACTTGACTCTGTGTGCATTTACTTGACGAAGCTCCACTACGTAGATGGGAGTACAGAGACGTAAATTCAACACGCCAGAGTACAGTGAGGAAGAGCGTCAAAGGGACCAAAGATGTCTCCCACCTGCGGCTGTAAATTTTTCACGACAACATCTTCTTAATATTTTTCAGGCTTTTTTATGTTTGTAGAGTATATTAAGTATTGTAAAGTATATTCAAAGAAAAAAGATTCAGTGTGTAATAATGTTAATTTTATGACTTGGAAGATGCAAGATCCATCCCACCCTTCCCACTCAGCTAATACTTATTCATTTCAATTCAGTTTGATTTGTAGAGCCCTATATCACAACAAGGTTGCCTCACAGGGCTTTACAGAATTAGTTGGACATGAAAACAAACAACAGACAAATAAACAGCAGATGAAGGAAATGGATTAATGTCCTGGGCATCCCCCGTCCTCAGACCCTCCTTCTCTGCAAGAAAAACTCCAAAAGCCCAGTGGGAAAAGAGAAACCTAAGGGAGAACCACAATGAAGGAGAGATCCACTCCCATGGACGGACAGGCTATAGATGCACCAGGACTGATGGATGTCCATTTGCAAATGTAGTTCAAGTCTCTAAAGATGCACAAGAGGGGGTCCATCTAGTCAGATGAGACAGATGCGGAGGGTGAGGAGGTCCATCCAGACAGGTGAGGGTGGAGGAGGTCTATTGAGACAGGTGTGGGTCGGGGTGGTGGTGGTGGTCCGGGGTCACAGGTCAGGACAAGGCACAGATGAGTCACCTCAGATCCTGCTGTCATTGGGTCCCAGGCGGCTACAACTGAAACAGTAGCCGCTCCCCCAGAGGGGAGTGGGGAAAAGGGACACCAGGTGAATAGCGATGCACAGACTAACTAAACTATGTATTGTAAATTATAAGTACAGACAAAAGTGGTACGTAGTACCAGAAACAGGTGATAGGACTCAGTGCGCTGTACTTCCCCCAGTATTATTGCTCCTACAGCAGCTTAGACTAAACTGTGGGTTCAGTCTGTTTTTAACTAGCCTGACCAAAAGCCTTTTCAAAGAGGAACATTTTCAGCCTGATCTTAAAAGTACAGACTGTGTCAGCCTCTTTAATATTAGCTGGAAGCTGATTCCATAAGACAGGAGCTTGGTATCTAAAGGCTCTAGCTTCTACTGTACTTTTAAGGCAAAGACCCACCAACCTGACTGCTGACTGTCGCCAGAAAAGGTAGCCCTGACTAATCAGCTGGTTCCTGTCTCCCTGACACGGTCAAGAAAGTGTGAAGAACACACCAAATCAACTACAGACTTCAGTGTACGTTCTGTGCTTGTGCAACACATAAAACCGGAAAATGACCGAACATCTCTCTAAACACAGCGCTCGCTGTTGTCAGTCGTTGTCAGCAGAGAGTGTTGAGTAGTCAGGAAGGGTTGTTGTTGTTATACTTGTTGAACGGATGGCTAGTAATAAGAAGACACCGGCGTTGTCATCTCTCAGGCTTCTTCTTATGGAAGAAGAAAGATGTCGTAGGCGAAAACTAAGGATAAATCACACGATGCTAACAATGCTAACAGTGTTCACTTCAGGGAATGAATGAAGTCCATTGTCAACACTGACTGGCACTCATTCAGATACAATATGAGCAGTGAATGGCCTATTATAGAAGACAATAATAGTGTAAAGTACCTTAGCATAGCTGTATTCACATGGAAACTTCTCCTTCACTGATTCTCTAGTCAAGGGCTATCCCTCCACCAATCAGATTGGTCCGACTGAACGATGGCAGTAGCCAATTACACACGTTGAACAGGCCGAAAAGACTGGTGACAGCATTAACGACAGCCTATCACAGAGAACACACCAATCAGACTCATATCACCGACTTCGCCAGACTGCCCGATGACATCCGACCGCCGAAAATTAGGTTGGTGTGTCTTTGCATTTTGAGACCCTGGGAACTACCAGTAGACCTGCATTCTGAGAGTGAAGTGCTCTGTTAGGATGGTACGACACCAGAGCATCTGTGAGATAAGAAGGGCCCATACCGTTAGTGGTCTTGTATGTAAGAAGGAGGATTTTAAACTTAATTCAAAACTCGACTGGAAGCCATCGAAGGGCTTGTAGCACAGGGGTGATGTGCTCTCCTCTATTAGTTCCTGTTAACAGTCTTACCGCTGCGTTCTGAACCAGCTGAAAACTTTTTTAGAGACCCCAACCCCCAAAGGGGGAGGCAAGAGTTATTGTTTTTGGTTCGGTTTGTTTGTTTGTTAACACTTCAGCAGCAAACCTATTGGTTGAATTCATACCAAACTGGGTTTAGAGATTACCAGTGACCCAGAATAGATGTTATTACATTTTGGGAAAGGTAGGCCAAAGTTAAATTTTTTTGTAATGATTTTTAAAAAATCTTCCCATTTTCTAATAATGGGCTAAATATGTGCAAGGGGTGCCTGGAATCACTTGTTTAGTCTGTTTTGGGCCTTTAAGTTAAAACAACATCAAATCTACTCCACATTCAAGATTTAATACCCCTTAACATTGGATGCCACTCATAGAAACATAATTATGAACATTATATTCCATTCCTGCATTTAGATTCTCCTAAATGTCCCTAAATCTTATGCACTGGAGATTTAATGCACCTGTGGGAACAACTTACTTACAGCAGACAAATGTGAATAACAGTGCTTCCATTTACCAGTGACAGTTAACAGAATCCACTGATGCTAATGCACTGAATGGACCAACTGACTCTAATAGCCTCCTCTCTGCAGGTGTTGACATGAAGCACAGGCATGCATCTCTGGAGATGGTGACTTGGAGACTGGGCGTTGCCATGGATGCAAGTCGGATTTGAGCCTCCCACATGACTACAGTATAGGTTTAATAGATTATATTTATTTGTCCTCACACAACTCCATTAATGACTTACAGAATGTACTGGAAGAGGAAACCACAGTGGTGAACAACAATAGTTTATACAAGCATTATATGGAGCCTGTACATACACAGATACATCAGAAAATGGGATGGCTTATTACTTTCTGTTTTCAAGTATTCATTTTTTTAGCGATGCTGAGGCCAAATGCATTTGAGTTCAGTTGTGAGCCTGGTTCGGAGTCACAGAAGATTATCTATTGCTACGTGCTTTGTAAATGTAAAAATTGTAATACTTTAATATTGTGAATGGACCCCAGGAAGAATATCCTCTACTTTGGTAGGGACTAATGGGGATCCTTAAATAAAGAAATCTATTGGGGTAATTGTTGAGCTTCTTCCCCCCAGTCTTACATTTTAGCTAAACACAGGTTTTTTTAAATGAGAATTTTCCTAAATGTTTGACAACTATATTTACTGTTTGTAGTGGGTGTCTTCAGATGAAGTTCTCTTCATTCTGTTCAAATGCTAGGTAGTAATTTGTGTCAGGTAAGAAATAAAATGTGTTAATTGAGCAAAGATTTGATATGATGCACATTTCCAATTCTGTTATACAGATCGCTGTAGTTTATGTACACTTTATGTACAGGCACTGTTAACTTCATTCATTCTGACAAAGTTATTTTGTGTGGATGTTTTAGCTCTATTCATTCGGTTTATTGTGATTTTTTTTTTCAGTATCATGAAGACAAAACTTTTGGAACCAACAGATGAAACAGATAAATGATTTTATCGGCTCAGGTAACCTCTGTACAATGTGATGCTGCGTTTTATAGTTTGTTGTCCATATAGTTGGAATAATTTAGTTTTCAGACACATTCCTCTTTTTATTCCCATTTATTCCCATCAGTCATCACCTATAATCAGGTACAATGATTGCCCAGTTACATGTCAAGAATAAATCACGTTGTCATAATCATGTCAAGAGCTAAATATATTTTATTCCAACTTTATGAGCGACAGTCTGTATTTACTATTTGCAGTGGGTGACGATTATGTTAATATAATGCACATTTCCAACTCTGCTCTGACTCATTGTTAGTGCTGTATGCACAGTTCATGTACAGATGCTGTTTTTAAAATAGTCATTGAAAAAGGGCTTCATTCATACTAACATAATCCTTTTATAGTGATGCTTAGCTCTAATCATTCAGTGTTTGTGATTTTTTCAGTATCAGGAAGACAAGACTTTGTGGACCAAGGGATATATTACATTATTGTTTCAGGTGACCTCTGTCATTGCTTAGTACGCACAATATGATTCTGTCTTTTTTTTTTATTTATTGTTTTGTAATATTTAAAGGGTATCAGAATGGAATGACTATGGAGGACTGAACCTGCAATATTAAAAAATATATAGAGAAATATAAAAATGGCTTGATAAATTCATTTCCTTATCATTTATTTATCTATTTTGTCCTTATTTATATTTTTCTAGTCTTCTATACTATGGAGGACTGAACCTGCCATGATAAAAAATATATAGAGAAATATAAAAAATGACTGCAATTTTCCAGCATATTTAGCTACTGAAGAGTACATTTCAAGCTATGACTTTCTATGACAGCTTCCTTTAAATAAAGTAATACCTGTGAGCTAGTTCAGGCAACTTGAGCTTGAGCTGCACTGCTACCTCCTCCACTGCCTCTCAACACCACATGCGTCGCTCTACACACACCAACACACCCTCCAGCTGGGCGGATTTCCCCAGCGCTCCCCCTGACAAACCAATGCTGCTGTATGACATCTCAGCTGCCAGCACTCCTCCACCTTCCCATCATCCACCTGTAGCTCCCTAATCCCATATGTAATATATCCACAGGGGAGGGATGATCCTGGAGAATGGATGCTAAACTCTAATATATCTTGCTACTGCGATAAAACATGAAACATTAGTGGAATAATTGTATGATAATAGGCTATTTACACTATGCTTCTGAATAATTGTTATGTTTTTGTTATTCGGAGGAGGCTGGATTTCCTGTCAACAAGCACACAGCCAGGCTCAGAGTGGCTCTGGTTTCCATTGTTGCTGTGCTTGTGTCAGTGTATTTTCCTACTGACATTATGCTCTTACCAAGTGATTAAGAGCTAGTACCTGCCTCGATAAGACTCTTTTTAAACCTATTTTTGAGTGAGTCTAAAAAGTGAATGCAAATGTTAAGCATTAGTACTATACCCACTGCTCATTATGACATAGACCATATTTCATTTTTAACATTTAAACTTATTGTGCATTGTAACTTTTGTAGTTTTTTTTGTACAATTTGCTCAAAAATATTTCCAGCTTTCTTTCAGTCATTAACCCATAAAGACCCAAGCATCCATTATCTACCAAATCCATGTACTAATATAAACCGTTGACCCACTAAATCCTATCAATCCATGTAAACAATTGGTGTAAAATACAGTTTGTCATCTTTTCATGGTCATCAGATATGACCCATTTGGACATTCAGAGGCTCCATAGTGAACATGGAAACACCGTCATCTTCTACAACACTGATTCACCAGTAAAACCCATGGAGTTGGATCAATGACAGTGGATGGATACACTGGGTTTATGTTCAGTTATTTATATCTTTGCTGAAAAAGTCCCTTTTTCTTCAGTTTACTCTGTTTTTGATATAATAATCCTTAACTTTACTCTGAGCTTTTGTGAACATCTACATGATCAGTAAATTAGATGTTGGAAAATACCTGATTTTCATTGAAAACCCCCCACAAAATACAGAAGATAATATTACAATAATTGTGATAAACCACTTAACCTCCTAAGACCCAGGAAATGTCAGCAAAGTGCAAGCTTTTTTTGTTTTTTATTAAATAAGTGCCTATATTGGAAACATCATGATGCAACAGTTTTTTCAGATGCAGTTTTTAAAATTTTTATGGAATGTCCTTTATGGTGGACAGTTTTCTTTTCTTTTTTTTTGTATGAAGTTGTGAAACTCTTCTCCACAGATGTGGACAGAAAACCCATAGCTGGGTCTTAGGAGGTGAAGGATGGTTAAATATAGGGATGTCCGATATTGGCTTTTTTGCTAAAAACCGATATGCCGTAATTGTCCAACGCTTAACTTCCGATTTCGATATCTACTGATACCGCTGCCGATATATGTGGGATATTAAACGAATTTTAGGTAACATCACATATCTCCTGTCATGGAATTAACACATCATGCCCAATTTTATTGTGAGGCCCCACTGGATGCATTCTCAAATGCAACAAGGCTTTCAAAATGTAAACACTGTCTGTGCACAGAATACATACTTCAACTTAAGTTGTGGAAAAAATGCCATATTTATTTATTTTCTCTCCCTCCCTCCGTGAGTCTGTTACAGTGTGGCAACTCTACTGTACAATTTTGAAAACTGCACATTTCTTTCAGCTACAAACAATGCTTCATTTATGTGTCGGTAAATGCTGGCGAAATCAAGGCATTATTTTATCAGTTTTAATAATAGGCAAAAAAACCAATAGCAATATTCACCGATACTACATTTTTATGCCAATATCGGGCCGATAATATCGGTGGGCCGATATTATCAGACATCACTAGTTAAATATAGAGAAAAATTCATTTGGGAACTGCCACAAATGTCACACTGTGTCCTTATGGGTTAATAAACACCTCTATGTTCAAGTTCAATTTGTGGGCTGTGATTTCTATTTATTTACACAATCAATTCATTTACTTATATTGTGTTTGTTTGTATGGTGCCACACTGCACACATTATTCAGACTGCAATATAAAAAATCATACTGAAATCATTACATTCACAATTCACAACATAATGATAAAAAACACACAATTTTAAAGTGACTGGCAACAGACTGGGATGGAGGTCGATTGTAGGTATCATAAATAAACAAAGCAGTTATGTTATGTTATGTAGATTTTTCACCCTGAACAACATCAGATGAAAATTTGTAACTAACCATAATCACAAGCTTATTCCTACCCCAGGTGTGCAGTTGGTCACTGTCCACCAGACAGGACCATGAACTGTCTGTGATGCAGCATTAAAGTCCTGCTTTGGTAAAATGTGGCTTTTAAAATCTGGCACAGCCCAGGTGTACTGAGCCTGTCAAAACAGGGTCCATGTTTTATGTTCCATTTACAATAGGTTTTTCCTGTTGAAGCTGAGTTCAATATGTGGAGATCAGTAACAATGAGACACAAGTGATAGATTCTTTTCGACTTTTTCACAAAACACAGTACTCTGAATCTGAATCTCTCATTCGCAGATGAAATGGTTCTCCTCCAGACAGTCTCTTGTTTCCCACAGTCTGTCTTTGGTGAGAGCTCCGCAGCGATTCATGGCTGGACACTGGTGATCCTGACCAGGCCAGGCCTGATATTCCAGAGGTTCTCCGTTCACCCATAGCCAGCGAGCTCCCAGGTAACGCAGGCCGATCCATACTCGGTCACTTCGGTGGTTTTGGACCACTGTCTGGATAAGGAGGTGCTCAGGTTCAGAGTTCAGGCTTATGAGACTTGTGTTGGTCTTTTTGCAGTACTCCAGTGCCCCCTCCCATGACATCTTTACCAGATCAATATCAATAGTAAAGCAGTAAAATGGGAGGACAGAATCTTCATTAGCATCATTCCACTTCCCATCAGGCCAAATGAGTGCTTTAGTCTCCGTACCGTTCCTACCATTATCTGGTTGATTATTTGCCCAGTTTTCGTATGTCATGACACCTCCTCCAGACCACTTCCAGACCTTGTCGTTGGGGTCTAAGTAGAGACCAATCCATTTCTCTGGGGTTGTACCTGAAGCTTCTTCGATTTGATCTTGGTCACTTTGGCTGCTGACAAAGGAAAGGTCAATGTAACGGCTTCTGCAGTAAGCCTGAGCATCCAACCACTTCATTTTTTGAGGAATATAAATGTGTTTTCCAACAGCTTCATCAAAAACTGTGCAAAGAATAATAATGAAGATAGGTCTTGCCATAGTCATTGCTCTGTAGTGCAGGATAAGACTGTGTACTCTGTAGCCTTTGGGTTGAGGAGCATTTGACTTAATATGTGCTTTGGTTTTCCTCATGCAAACCAGGTTCAGGGTCAACTTCACCGCCAAAAAGTAAGACAAATTTGCTTAAACAAACAACCACGACAAAAGAATGGAAACCAACCTTGTCACAACCATCATTCATTGGGTCAATATATATAATTGAGGGACTTTTGAAGTCCATGGGATATATCTTGCATACATCTTTATTATTGTAAAAAAAAAAAAAAAAAAATAATAATGTTTTTTTATGTTCATTATGATCATGTCTTTAAAAATTCCATAATTATTTAATTTCAGAAACAATCACTTCTTAATAAATGATCAATAAATAAGTAATAAATGACTAGCTATACTAAAATGTCCAAATTTAATAACAACCACCTTCTAATTAAACAATAATAAAATGAGCTTATTCAAAAATTGTTTTGATTGTGTTCTTTTTAGTAAGTTGAGAAAATCATGACAGATATATATTTTTGTCATTATATCAAATTTTATATGGAAGATAACAAATTCTATATGTGTCCAAGAAATTTACCCATTACAAAAACACCTCTTAAAGAAGTGTTAATTCCAGATCACATGACCTGCTCCATATGATGTCATTTCCTCCGGAAGAAAACGCTGACAAGACTCCAAGGTATGTTGTTTCTCCTCTTTCTTAGTTATTACCTCCGCCAGGAGGTATTGTGATCACTTTGCTTTGTGTGTTTGCGTGTGCGCATGTTTGTTTGTTTGTTTGCAAGATAACTCAAAAAGTTATGGACGGATTTTCATGAAATTTTCAGGAAATGTTGATACTGGCACAAGGAAGAAATTATTACATTTTGGTGGTGATTGGGGGGGATCTGTCTTGGTGGAGGTCTGCGCTCTCTGAGTGCTTTTCTTGTTTAATATAAAGTAGTGTGTGAGTCAAGTGTGTATTTATCACACTCTTATGTCACCAGTGTTACTACAATATCTTTTTAAATAACTTTCAATTTCAATTTTACTCAATTGTATATATGATATTTAGAAGAATCTTTCTGTAAAAATGCCATGTGGTGTTATGGTTATGCTGATTTTAGGCCTGAAAACAGCAAAAATGTCAACTATACCTGTCACCTATGTTACCCTGTAAAGATAACTCAAAAAGTCCCTCACTGACCCCATTATTGTTAAAACAAAAAGAAAAAAAAAAAAAAGAATTGAGTTTGTATTTATATGGAACAATACTTTTCTTTTTATCCACAACTTGACACTGGATTTAATTAACTTTTGAGTTAAAAAAAAATTAGGTTGATCCTTCAGAAAACAGAAAGAGACTAAAGGGATTACTGAAAATTATGAGCACAACTTCACAACTTTTCCCGGTTTTCTTTGTTTGTCTCTTTCTTTCTGGCAGATTTTTACCTGTCATGTGTGATTTTTGTGCTATAAGGGGCTGACTTACTCAAAAACTGCAAAAGTCTTGTATTTGATATTTGCTGGATTGTCTATTTCCTGGCACACAGATATGCAGCCTCAGACTGGCTGGTTTCCATTGTTGCTGTGCTTGTGTCAGTCTATTTTTCTGCTGACATTACGTTCTTATAAAGTGATCGAGTGTTAGTTGTTGTCTTGAATGGTGTAGTACACAAACACTGGCTCTTTAGGTCTTTTTTCTTGGGTCTATTATAACATTGCCAGGATGCCATATGTTTGCTTTTCCATATACCCATAAATAAACATATTCTATATTTATACGCCTTTTGAGGTAAATTTGGTATTGTACATAATTTTTGCATTTTAAATAATTTCTTATTTATTTCTACACATGAGATTATGCTGCCATTTCATTGTACTATTTAAAGTTTACGCAATAATAAATATTAGAAAATTAATATTTTAAATATTTTAAATAAATCGTATTGGGACCACTAATTTCTGACTCTACATTTAGTATTTATAAGACGAGGACAGAAAAAATGGTTAATACAATATTTAAGAATTTCAAGGTCTAATGACTGTTTAAGTTTTAGCTTTATGCTGTGTCATGTATTTACAGAAAACTCAGGTTTTTTAAGTGTAATGACATCTCAGAATTGCAAATCACCCATGGCTGGTTAATGCAAAATACCAACTGAAAGGCAACATTTTGTTAAGAAAAGAACGTAAAGTAAATAAAATGTAATCAGACATTAAGAGAAACATCGGTAGTGTGTTCAAAATTTGTGAAAACACTGGTAAAATCTCTGCAGAAGTTTCAAGGTGTAGTCTTACAGAAAAAAGCTTATGAGAAATGACATCTGAGATTTGTGTTATCTGTTCCCTGGACATATGAATTCATTATGATACTCACAGCAACAGTGAGAGATTGCTGTGATAGTTTCAATGCACTTTTAAAATCTTCACCATGTGTTATTTACTAAGAAATATTTCTGGTATCTTGGTGGAAACCATTTCCTCTTCTGACATTGTTTTAATCTGCAGCTATTAACCCTCATAGCTGCCAGAAACCACAAGCATCTACTGAATCTCTGATCGCTTCTCATTGGGTGAGGGAATAAAAAAGTACAAACAGGTTTGTTTGCATCAACTGTCTTTTATATTTTGATGTCTGCACAGCAAATATAACATCTACAGTAGGCACAAATAATAATAACAGATGATGCCGGGGCCAGTTGGGTGGGTGGGTGGGTGGGGGGCACCGTACAGTGAAAGTGAAACTTAAGACACTTACTAATTCCTCCGTGTCTCCTGTTTTTGTACACCTTAATTCCTTTCCCCTGTGTTCGGAAACTTTTATTTGAGAGAGCAGGATGTTTGTTGCCCCACCGGAACCAGGCCCGGATGACGTCCTGGTGTTTGCTCTGCCACTAGATTCACAAGCGTTGATAAGTAACGCATCAAATACGTGACATTCCTGTCAATGAATCACATGGTGTGGACAAATGTTTGAGCATATTGTAGGGATTTTACCTTTTAGAAGAAATGGAAGCTTTGACAGTGTTACAAGCAGCCCTGGTGTTGTCTTTTTAGACCGTTTTTGCCTCAACGCCATGTTGGCTACATTCTGACCAAAACAATGCGGCGTGTGTGTGATGTCATCATGCATGCGCAACAATGGCAGAATCAATAAGCAGAATCGATAAGCAGGCAAGCAAATGATTCCCAGGATTTGAGCCACTGAGAACCGGTTCTCAAATTCCCAGTTCTTGATTCCAATCCCTATTTCCACCTTTTCAGCAGCATCAGTTATGACCCATTTGGACATTCAGAGGCTCCATAGTCAACATGGAAAAACATCATCTTCTGCAACATAGATTCACTAGTAAAACCAATGGAGTTGGATCAATGACAGTAGTAGTAGATGCTTGTTTTTATGTTCAGTACTGAAAAAGTCTTCAGTTTTCTCTGTTGTAAAATAATAACTCCTGACTTTTATGAACATCTATATGGTCAGTAAATTAAGTAGGAAAATACCTGATTTTCACTGAAAAATGCAAAATGGAGAGAATAATGTTATCATAGGAAAGGTTAAATGTGAGAAAAATGTATTTAGAAGTCACAATAAAAATAGTTCTGGGTCTTTAAGGGTTAACAGGTTGTGTTCTTGTATGAACTGATGGTTTCTATAGGAACTCTGATCTACTGTCACTCAGAGAGATAAATGTCATTCCATTAAGGATATGTTTTGCATATACTTTGGTTTATAAATGCAAAATACAGCTGGACATTTTACTGAGACAAAAGACACATGAATAAAAAGTACAGACTAAAATTAAACTTAAATTGGACCTAATTTTCACCGAAAACTTCAAATCAAACATTTGA
Source organism: Sphaeramia orbicularis (assembly GCF_902148855.1). Classification (NCBI taxonomy): domain Eukaryota; kingdom Metazoa; phylum Chordata; class Actinopteri; order Kurtiformes; family Apogonidae; genus Sphaeramia; species Sphaeramia orbicularis. Next base: position 36,832,249 of record NC_043957.1, read on the forward strand.
AACCCAGAGAACTGCTTTATTTTTCAGGCAATAAAAATGACTAGATCAAACATTTGTTTTTGGGGCTGCACTATTGAGAGTTTGGACTGAGTACAAAACAATGGATAAAAGCATCTAAATATCAGAAATTCAACAAAAAAAACTTATGACAGAAATACTTAAATAAAAAAATCACTGTAATGTTTATCAAATGCTGATTAAATTACATAATAACAGTTTAATGAAAAGTCAAACAGTATAGTGGAGATTTAAAGCATATAATATCATCCCTTTGACACACATAATATCATAAAACACTGCAATTATTAACCCATAAAGACCCAAAGATCCACTGTCGACCGAAACCATCTTCTGATCTAAACTGTTTAATACCTGTTGATCCACTAATCCTATCAATACATGTAAATAATTGGTGTAAAATGCAGTTTATCATTTTTTCATGGTCATCAGATATAATTCATTTGGATGTTCAGACGCTCTGAAGTGAACATGGAAACACCGTCATCTTATACAAAATCAATTTAACAGTAAAACCCATGGAATTTGATAACTGACAGTGGATGGAGACACTTGGATTATGTTCAGTTAATGATAGATTTTACTGAAAAAGTCACTTTTTCTACAGTTTGCTCTGTTTCTGATATAATAACCCTCAACTTTAATCTGAGCTTTTATGGACATCTACATGATCAGTAAATTAAATACAGGAAATTACATTATTTTCACTTAAAATACCTAGCATAATATTATAATAAATACTGATAAATCACTTAAGAAAGGTTAAAAACAGAGAAAAATTAATTTGGGAACTGCAACAAAAGTAGGTCTGGGTCTTTATGTGTTAAACACTTTATCCAGCACTACGTATTCAAAAGGTCAAATTATCTTCAATACTCAAGTGATTGGGTCTTGCAGTGAGACTGCATAAGTGTGAAGTGTTTTAACAGTGGGTTTGATGGCGTATAGGCAAACAGAAGTCTGTATGGTAGAAAAAAAGACTGACAGCCTGAATGATGCAGCTGATACATGAAGAGACAAGTTCAGAAAAACAATAGAACTCTGGAGGTGGAAAGTTTCAAAGGGAAAATGGCCTAAGGCAGAGGCAGTTAGAAAGTCAATATTATTCATATATGGACAAATACTGAGTATGTTTAATAGTGTTATATGTGATCCATTGTAGGCATAGTTCAGAATATATATATATATATATATATATATATATATATATATATATATATATATATATATATGTATATATATATGTGTGTGTGTGTGTGTGTGTGTGTGTATAAATTTAGAGTACTTACACTATATACAAAAAGAGACATGAATGATTCATTTTTAGTACACTGTGATCTGCATCTGTGATCCTATGCTATATTGTGTATGTGCTAATTAAACGAGAGATCAGTTTCATAATTTGGGAAAAAGGCTCTGCTGTTTGACTTCTTCATGAATTACAGCCAAGATAATAAACACTATAATAAACACCTGCAGGATCATTAATAGCCCAGTGTGCCAGATTTTATGTCTCTAACTGCAGAAACATAACTTAATATTGTATGCAATATTGAAACATAATTATGTTTTCATTGCAGTATAATCTCCTAAATATTACTGAGAATGAGTTGTTTATATCTATAGAAGGAGAGATCCACCTCCAGTCCACCATGTTGTGCTGACATATATGTAGCTGTTGTTTTGGAGTACCTTGTCTTCTTTTTCCTTTTCTTTATTCTGCTTTATTGTCACATGGGACATCAAGGCAGCCTACAGTCACCTAATATTTGAGCATGAACATGAATTATTACTATCATGGCACACCTCCTCACTAATGACTGTCAGGCTTATGTTGGAGCTATTTGGACTAGTATATTAGTATACAGACTGAAAGTGTCTGATATGAGATGAGTACATTGTGACTGACTAATGGTGACAGTGATAGAGACAGCACTGGTCAAAGTGCTGTCCCTCAAAGCCAGTAGCAGTGGCTGTGTGCTCCTCAGAACTACCATTATCTGTTAAGTTGGTCTGATGATCACAGTGAGGAACTGAGGAAGATGCTGACCACTTCCTGGAAGATACCACTGATGGAGCCATGAGAGAGGTTCATTTTCTTATTCTTCCTTCATTATTTAACTAAACATCACTGTAGCTGCATTGGTTTAATAAACTGCCACATTTCATACTGATGTTTTTATGAACATTTATTTTCTCTCGATCTACGACAAACTCCAACATAATAATAAAACAAACAAACACCGTGACAATGTTAGCGTCATAAACAGAATGCAGAGTCCCATTTTTTCTTCAAATAAAGAGTCTGTAACTGGTCTACATCTCTTCACGCTTTTCCCAAAATCCTCTTGTCATGACCCTTTTATGACCTCTACGTAACAAACTCTTAAATAAAATGTATATTCTTTGTTTTTTATTCAAATGTTTTTTCAGAACAGTCTCATAAGATATTATACAGAACATCAATAATACAAAGTACACTGTTCTCTTTTTTTTAGAAGAAAAAAAGGGTATTAATAATGCTCACTGAAAGGCAGAAAGAAAAAAAGGTAATGTAAGTAAATTAAATAAGTATGTAAAAAAATGGATAATAATAATGATATTAACAAGCCTGTATACATAGCCAACCACACTTCTAGGAAATAAGACCAAAAAAATATGCATAAATACATATATATGTATACACACAAAGTAGCTTTCATAATCATAAGACCATAATACAAAGAAAGAAAAAAAATAAAAAATAAAAAATAAAAATAAAAATAAGAGCCTAACAGTGCACATGAATGGATACTCTTTTTTAAAAGGTACATGAGGCAATATCTCATTTTTAAAGCGCAAACTAGAAATCATTTTTAAACAAAATAAAATCATGAATTTAACACTTAATACTCTGTTAACACATAACACTGTACTTTCTAATGACCACACTGTCCCTCAGACAGTTACAATCACATTTTCCAGATGTGATGACTCCATTGTTCCATTTGGACACTGGCATCCCAGTCTGTTTTAATACTTACATGTTTCTCCATACACTGACACACACCCACACACTCCTTATATTACTGACTTACTGACTGCTACACATGTTAATTTAATCATAGATGGATAAATAAAGATAGATTTTTTTTCATTTGAAACATGTTGAACATTCACAAGTACTAGTACTTAGTGCCAGTACATAGTACTTTTACTTTTCCTTCTCTTCCCATATTTGAAAGGGAGTATGTTTTTGTAAATTTGACTTTTTTGCTGCCTTGTGTCATCTAACTCCTTGTCCAAGTCTTAAGCTGTGACACAGGGCAGAGTGGTGAACATGCCATTTTCCCCTAAACACTGATTCTCTTGTGTTTTTCAAGGCTACAGTAGGTGAAGAGAAGTTGAAGTGGATTCACTCAGCTGCAACATGTTATACACTGAACCTCTAAAGCTGCCCTGCTTTATAGTTTTTTTACACCATTGGGCAAAAATACCACAATATTTTTTCAGCATTTTGTAATTCAGGGGTGGCACGTTTATCTCAAGGTCCTGGGTTTGATTCCAGCACTGACCAGCATGGGCCTTTCTGTGTGGAGTTTGTCTTCTCTCCGTGTATTCTGGCTTCCTTCCAGGTGTAAATGTGAAAGTCAGTGTTTGTTTGTACACATGAGCCCTGCATTGCACTAGCAACATGTCCAGGGTGTACTCCGCCATGAATAAACGCTTCAGAAAATTGATGGATGGATGTTGCGATCAAAGTGCTCTGAGAGGACATGAAACCCCCGCATCTGGTCTTTCTCTGTGTTTTCAGGCTGTAACCATCTATCCTGTGATGCCCAGATTTTGTCTCATGACAGATATTTTCCAACAGGTAGGAGGGTTAAATAAATGATTGACAGGTGTAATTCCCAAGATCTGATCAGAATCGGTACCTGGACATGAGTCTACTGCTCTTCTTCATGTCTTGATAGCGAAGCTTCGAAAAGTGGCTTCAATTTTCCATAAAAAGCATCAGGTTCATCTGCGTTTATATTTAGTATTTTAATTTGGACTGAGAGGAGAGAGCTGTAGAGGAAAGGTGTGTATTTTCCAGTTCTGGTGTTTTTTTTCCTCCCTGATCCCAGTTCTCACAGTGTCAAGTTGTGATTGCATTAACAATATGAAATAGGCCATAAGGAGGAGGAAAGACAGTGGGTCCCAAACTTTTTTGGCTCGTGACTCCATTTTAACATCACAAATTTGTGGCAACCCCTGACATTCAAAATGGAGACTTTTTTTTTGCTAAAATTAATTTGTTTTTGATCATGTAATAATTTGCTATACTATGTTACAAATAAAGGTTAATTTTAGACAACATTTAGTCTATGTAATGCATATTATTATGGACGGAGGCAGAAAAGCCAGGTGTAGATTACTGCACAAAATGAGAATTGTATTTTCCTTGGTCAGGATATGTACAGTCAGTCCAGCTTGGATTTACAAGGCTGCAATAAATTACTGAACAATTAGGCCTCTACTGTGACAATGTTTAAGTCCAGGCTGAAAACAGCTCTGTTCAACTGTGCATAGAACAACTGAAAGGGTTCTATCTGCACTCTTGTCTTTGACTTTGTTTTAATTGATTATTATTTTTGTTTAATAGAATAATATAATAGAATAGAAGCTTTATTTGTCATTGCATAATAAATACAACAAATTGCACATGCCCCCTACATAAAAAAAATATTGATTATGTTTTAATTGTAATTGTGTGTTTTTAACCTGTCTCTTTTCCATTTTTGTAAAGCACTGTGAATTGCCCTGTGTATGAATTGTGCTGCACAAATAAATCTGCCTTGCCTTGCCAATTAAGGAATTTGTAATGAATAAATACATAGTGGCCACAATGAACATTTGACAGATAAACAGTACCACAGTGCTTCAGTTTCAGCTTCACAGTTTGTCATGTCTTTTATGGATTGTGATTGTCTCTCTCAACTCACCATATATTTTTTATTAGTAAGATTTTATGTTTTATTTTTATCAATTACTAGAAATTTCAGGTGACCCCATTTGAATTCCAGGCGACCCCAAGTGGGGCCCCGACCCCAAGGTTTAAAAACACTGAGGTAAGGCTTAAATGTCTTCACACCTGTGGGAATGAGATTGGATGTTAGCAGCCCCACAGCTGTGCAGACAGTAAGGCCTATTGCAAACAGCTGATGCAAGGCAACCAATAAAAACTGCAGTGCTCCGTCTGAACTAACGTTATGCTTTATTAATTAAATTATGGTATTTTCATGCTTCATCATTTATAGTGTAGTACTTTAAACTGCTGGTTGTAAAGCGTAAACAGTGAAAAGCTGGAATTCTCTACATAGCCCCCACAATACCTCTGTGTGTAACTCATTACCTCTAATTGTACACAAACACCAACGCCATAAATACTGGATAATATAAAAAAAAAACAAAAACAAAAACAAAACTCTGCCCAAGCATCACAGTCACAGTCTATTAATGTGTCAAGTAAATCAAACGTGTACTATCGGCTCAGAGGCTTATGCTTTATATGACTGGGCCTGAGAAAAGAAATTGATGTCCCATGCCTACTGGAAATCAATTATAAATAATGACTCACACAAAGGAATATCAAAAACAGCCGGGTTGAGCAAGGGCTGAGCCACTGTGATATGAGTGATGTGGGGAGAAAAACATACTCCATAAAGGTGTGTTCAGAAGTACTTTCAGTGCTGTATAAAGTACTGTAAAGTCACACCTTAGTAGAAGTACAGGTACTCTACCAGAAAATGACTTTGGTAGAAGTTCAAGTCACCTACTGAGATGTTTCTCAAGTTAAAGTCTTTAAGTATCTAGTATTTACTGAATTTAAGTATATCAAATAATCTACAATTATATGTACTCAGATAATGAAAGGAAAACTATAAGTAAATGTTAATAACCAAAGGCAGCCAGAATTTGGAAAATTATAAAGTTAAACAAATATTTTAAAACATGGTAAAGTAAAAATATAAATTCAAAACTGTCATACACTATATTGCCAAAAGTATTGGCTCACCCATCCAAATAATCAGAATCAGGTGTTCCAATCACTTCCATGGCCACAGGTGTATCAAATCAAGCCCCTAGGCATGCAGACTGCTTTTACAAACATTTGTGACAGAATGGGTCGCTCTCAGGAGTTCAGTGAATTCCGGCGTGGAACTGTGATAAGATGCCACCTGTGCAACAAATCCAGTTGTGAAATTTCCTCGCTCCTAAATATTCCACAGTCAACTGTTAACTGTATTATAAGAAAGTGGAAGTGTTTGGGAATGACAGCAACTCAGCCACGAAGTGGTGGGCCACGTAAACTGACGGAGCGGGGTCAGCGGATGCTGAGGCGCATAGTGTGAAGAGGTCGCCAACTTTCTGCAGAGTCAATCGCTACAGACCTCCAAACTTCATGTGGCCTTCAGATTAGCTCCAGAACAGTGCACAGAGAGCTTCATGGAATGGGTTTCCACGGCCAAGCAGCTGCATCCAAGCCATACATCACCAGGTGCAATGCAAAGCGCCGGATTCAGTGGTGTAAAGCACGCCGCCACTGGACTCTAGAGCAGTGGAGGTGCCTTCTCTGGAGTGACCAATCTTTGCTTCTCCATCTGGCAATCTGATGGACGGGTCTGGGTTTGGTGGTCGCCAGGAGAACGATACTTGTGGGACCGCATTGTGCCAAGTGTAAAGTTTGGTGGAGGGGGGATTATGGTGTGGGGTTGTTTTTCAGGAGCTGGGCTTGGCCCCTTAGTTCCAGTGAAAGGAACTGGGAATGCTTCAGCATACCAAGACATTTTGGACAATTCCATGCTCCCAACTTTGTGGGAACAGTTTGGAGCTGGCCCCTTCCTCTTCCAACATGACTGTGCACCAGTGCACAAAGCAAGGTCCATAAAGACATGGATGACAGAGTCTGGTGTGGATGAACTGGACTGGCCTGCACAGAGTCCTGACCTCAACCCCATAGAACACCTTTGGATGAATTAGAGCGGAGACTGAGAGCCAGGCCTTCTGTCCAACATCAGTGTGTGACCTCACAAATGTGCTTCTGGAAGAATGATCAAAAATTCCCATGAACACACTCCTAAACCTTGTGGACAGCCTTCTCAGAAGAGTTGAAGCTGTTATAGCTGCAAAGGCTGGACCGATGTCATATTGAACCCCATAGACTAGGAATGGGATGTCACTTAAATTCATATGCGAGTCAAGGCAGGTGAGCAAATACTTTTGGCAATATCGTGTATCTCTATCTTTTTCTCTGCTCTTTTTCTCTCTCTGGCCCTTTAATTCTGTCACACCTCCTCATCAGCCTCATTCCACTCACCTGTGAGCACAAACTGCAGCTCATTAGCTGGGGTGTATATATTCACTGCTTTGCTCTTTCTTCATTGCCAGATTGTCTTCAGCCCTGTGTGAACCATGCCAGCGTTGTTCCTGTCTGATATCTGTTCCAGAACCTGACCTGATCTACCTTCCCCTTGCCTGACCTGTCTGCCTGATTCTGTCCATTCGTCTGATCCCCGGTAACCTACCTGCCTTCGTCCCCAACCACGTCTCTCCGTCCGCCACCTGGTAATCGACCTGCTTCCGTCCCCAACCACGTCTTCTTCCTCTGCTCTTCTGGCTTCTACTGAGTCTCCTGGTTCTGGATCTCCTGTCTGTCCCCGGCTTCCCCTTTGCCTTTTCCCTTTCGGCTTAATAGACTCTGTTTGACTGTGTTGAACACCTGTTGCTCCTTCTTAGTTTGAATAAAGACAATTCAAACTATTACCTCTGTGTCGGACTGCATTTGGGTTCTGATTGTATTTGTCACAAAAATATTGAAAATGATCCTACACTTCCAAAAAAAAAAGAAGAAAATGATCCTACATCACACACTTCAAAAACAAGGTTTCAAAAACCTAAACAGGAGTAGGATACGGCTGTCAATATAAATGTCAGAATAAAAAAAACTATGAATCATATGTGGCACCTCGAAACATGGAGTCTACATTACAATTCATAAACAAGGAATCCAAAGTCTAAACCACTGACAGGATACCAACCTGTTTATGGCAGAGCTTCATTCAACTCTCCCTTACATCAACAGATCGCCGACAGGTTGAGTGTGGACCATCATTTGCACATGTGCATTACATGATTAGGCCCAATGATAAATCATCTTACATTTGCATTTATGCATTTGGCAGATGCTTTTTTCCAAAGCGACTTACAAGGGGAAGATTAACAATTAAGCTCTCTCTCTACTTTATTTGTAAAGCACTTTAAAACAACCACCATGGACCAAAGCGCTGTACAGAAGAATAAACAAGCAAAAAAGAAAAAACACAATAGATTAAAAAGACATAAAACAGCTGTACAATTAAAAACAATAAAAATAAAAACAATAAGCCAATACCAAATAAAACAATAGAATAATAAAAAAAAATACATTCAAAGATTTAATGTTTGGAAGTGCAAGGACAGGAGGTGCTCTTTCAAGAGCTGGGTCTTCCTCCAGACTTTATTGCAGTCACCGGTAAGGCAAGGCAGGTTTATTTATATGGCACATTTCATGTACAAGACAATTCAAAGTGCTTTACATAAAACATTAAAAGCATTACAGCAGAAGCAATAAAAAGTATAGGCATGAGAAAAACAAACAAACAAAACAAAAAAAAAAATCAGATAAATAGATAAAACACATAAAACAGATAAAAACTTTAAGCTTAAGAGAATAAAAAAGAAGAAAAATAATATAAAAGTAAAAGTAATATCAGTAGTGAAAACATCAAATTTCCTTTAATTTATTTTTTGTGTTGAGCAATGATACTGTGCATTAAAAATGTATGGGAGTAGAAGTATGTAACTGAGTTAGGAAATGCAGTGAAGTAAAAAAGTAAATAGAATAAAAAATACTCAGTAAATACAAATTCTCCCAAAACGTAGTGAGGTGTTAATACTTTGCTACTATACAACACTGCATACTTTCATAACATTAAATGTGCAATTAATGTGCAACATGCAATATCTTTGGGAGAAATGAAGAGTTCTCACTATTTATTTTCTCTGACCAAACCAATCTCACTGAGTCATGATGAGATTGCCCCTGCCATGTACCATTGATTCATGAAAATAAAGCCCCAGAGGTCAATGGGATGAAAATATGGTATGTAAAGCAGCCACACTGTGGCCATGAACCTGAAGGTGGACTCATAAGCAGACCTCTATCCTGCTCATCTCTCTCAGGAGCCACGGCGTTGAGTGCTATTAAAACAATTTAATGATGCTAACGGTGTTTTGCAGATGACATGATAATTACTTTTAATACATTTCTGTTGTTCTGCTGTTTGGACGGGAGTTTTGTTTTATGGCCTCCTGGTGCACAAACAGTGATAATAACAAAGCAGGTAAGAGTGTGCTCATTATGTTTATTCATGTGTGTTTGCATGTATGAGTGTGTTTGTGTTATTGCTCAAAGAGTGAGGGGTCTGTGGCTCCTGGGTCAAACTGCATTATTCAGGATAGAGATAAGATGCTCCACACCCTGGACCTTTGCGTAAACATGCAAATGCGGTTCATATACACACACAAAGCCTCTCTAGTGCCCATCTGAAATCACCTTCAAGGTAAAATGTTGCACAGAAGGCAGAATAAACCAGTTGTAGGGGATTTATGGGGGGGTTAGACTCATGTTACCTTCCTCTTAAAGCTTACTGCTCATCATACAGTCAGAAATAAAAGTAAAATAATGCAGGAGACACATTAAAAAGGACATTTTAAATAAATGTAATTACAAATGTGCAACCTATCAATAAACTGCAATAGTGACAACAAAATGAATTACAGTACAATCACATTCTTCCTTAAATATGTTTTTGGTAGCAAGTGCACTAACCTATACAGACCCAAATAACCACTAGTGACCAAAATCATCTACCAGTATAAAATGTTTAATAACTTCTGATTCATTAAACCTATCAATCCCCGTAAATAATTAGTGTAAAATGTAGTTTGTCATCTTTTCATGGTCATCAGATATGACCCATTTTGATGTTCATGGGCTCCATAGTTACCATGGGAACACGATCATCTTCTCCAACATTAATTCACCAGTAAAACCTATGGAGTTTAATCAATGACAGTGGATGGAGACACTTGGTTTATGTTCAGTTAATGATAAATTTTGTTGAAAATGTGACATTTTCTTCATTTTTCTCTGTTTCTGGTATTATGACACTTAACTTTAATCTGAGCTTTTATGAACATCTACATGATTAGTGAATTAAATGCCTGATTGTTATTAAAGAAATGCAAAATATGGAGGGTAATATTATATTGCATGGTGATAAATTGCTTAAGAAAGGTTAAATAGCCAGAAAAATTAATTTGGGAGCTGCCGGAAAAGTAACACTGGGTCTTTATGGGTTAAGTGTGATTTTTTTCAATTTATTATTTCATAAAACTGTAGTTATCTGTGATTATTACATGGTAAATCTATTTTTATTACACCATTTGTCACATAATCTTATATTTTCCATCTAATGGGTCAAAACATTTGACATCTGATATTTTGAGTAAAATACAGGATTATGAGGTTTGCAAATCATTGTATTCTTTTTTTTTTTTTTTTTTTTTTTTGATGTTACACGGTGTCCCAACTTTTTTGGAATTGGTATTGTATTTTGATTTTGTTGTAGGAAACGATGAAGTTTGTACTACAATATATATTACACCAGAAAACAGCAAAGAACATCACCAGGGGTTCTTCACCAAACATCTACGGGCATCAACCCCAAGGTGACACCATCAGAGTGTGTAATTGTGGGTCAAGTGAAAGGTCAAGCAGCTTTTCTGTGTCCGAGTCTCCTACGAGGTCAGATAAGCCTCACCTCATTAACTCCCACCAACACAAACACATACACAAGTATGGGCTGCCACTGCATTGATGTTGAGCATCATTATGCTCAATCAGAGGAAGTGATTAGCCTGCAGTCAGGAGCCTTAGGGATGCAGAGACTTTAAAGGATGACATGCACATAGAACTAATGAGCACAATAAAAGACGACAGCTCAACAAAGAAACACTGGAAATACAATCAACCCAGAAGTAAAATGTAGCAGTCTGCTGAATGACAGAGCCTGGTAAGAGTAAATAACCTGCGAGTCAGCAAATCAGACCATAGCAGATTACCTCATCATTATGACTTCATGGTGATAATTTGATATTTTGGCAAACTGTACAATTCACTTTCTTTTTGATAGAGTGAAAATATACCTCTTATACGAGGTGCATCAGAAAAGCTTCAGGACTGGTATAACAAGACATTTTTCAAATCCGAACTACAAACTACAAGTTTTCCTCTTTGAAGTAATCCCCCTGGAGTTGAATGCACTTTCCCAGCCTTCTCTGCCATGCCTCCATGCACTCCTGGAAGGATTCTTCTGGGATCCTCCGCAGCTCCATCCCCACGTCTTCAAAACAGGACCCTTGATGACCCCTTTTAGCTTGGGGAAGAGGCAAAAAAATCACATGGAGCCAGGTCGGGTGAGTAGGGAGCAAGGTTATAATCGTTAACGAAAACGAACGAAATGACGAAAACTAAAATTGAAAAAGCATTTTCGTTAACTGAAATAAATAAAAACTCTGATTAAAAGAAAAAAAAAACGATAACTAACTGAAACTGTATTGTGAGGTTACAAAACCATCTAAAACATATAAAAATTATGGATAAAATTCCCTTCGTTTTCGTCTTTGTCAATGTCGGATTGATATGAAATTGGGCAATTGTAGCTGCTGGCACCATACGACACTTCACAGTCTGTCATGTCTGGTCACCTGTGGTTTCCAGTTGTCTTCTGGTCCCCACTCTACCTGGAACATACAGACTAAAGCTGGGACAAAGCAGCACAGTCCTGTCTGAGATTTACTTTAGTGATACATGGGTCGGGTTTTTTTTTTTTTTTTTTTTTTTTTTGTGCACCATGTGTGCCTGAGTGACAGAGACAGAGCGGAGCTAAAGGACAGACAATGTCAGACAGGTGTTGAACTTGCATCCAGGTAAAAACTGGAGAGTTTATCACCATGAAAAGGCCTTCCAAGGCCTTAACTGCACAGTTTAGAAGAGGAGAAAAGCGGAGAATGAAAAGTAATCCAATTACAGAGGTATGGAACCTGTTAGAATGTTAAAAAACGTTTGATGTTACTAGCTACAGCTAGCTGAACTGAACTGAAGCAAAGTTGGCTAATAATGGCACTGTAGATGATTAAGATATGAGATATCTGCTAAGGTGTGGTTTACTGATGAGGAACTGGGTTAGATATGTTTCTATATGGTTTCTATATGTTTGTATGCGGTTTACTGCTGGTTAGCTGGTTTATATATGTTTCTATCTGGTTTATTGCTGGTTAGCTGGTTTATATATGTTTGTATGCGGTTTACTGCTGGTTAGCTGGTTTATATATGTTTGTATTTGGTTTATTGCTGGCTGCTTTGTGCATCTCCTCTCACGCTTTGCACATCTTCGCATTGTTTTCACGTAAGTGACGTTGTGTATGGATCACACCCTCCCTCAACCTGCTATAGGGAATTTATACATTGTACGGTACATGTGTTTGTGTCTCTGCTCATTCAATGAGCTGCCCTAACCCGACCCCTAAATAAAGTGTCCAGGGTAACCCACTGATCCGCACCTCACTAATTTCTTTGAATAGGATGGTGAGGAAGATAAAATATATGAAATAACTAAAACTAATTCTAAAACTAAACTAAACTAAAACTAAGCATTCAGAAAAAAATGATAACTAATAAAAACTAACAAACCTGCTCTAAAAACTAATTAAAACTAACTGAATTAGAGAAAAAAAAAGTAAAAATTAATTAAAACTAAACTATAATTAAAAATCCAAAACTATTATAACCTTGGTAGGGAGGTTGCTTCAGCATGGCAATGTTCTTCTTGGTCAGGAACTGCTGGATGCTCAGGGCATTATGAGCAGGTGCGTTGTCATGGTGAAGCAGCCACGAGTTCCTGCTACAACTCTCACCTCTTCTTGCACACTGAACAAAGCCAACACTGCAGGATCTCTTTTTAGTCATCCTAGTTGATCATCTGGCCCTGTGGCAAGAACTTGCAGTGGTCAATGCCCCTCACATCGAAGAATGTGATCAACATGACTTTGACTTTGGGCTTGGACCGTCTTGCTTTCTTCAGCCTTGGCAACGTTGGACTCTTCCACTGAAGGCTCTGGCATTTGGTCTCCAGGCTGTACTTGAAGATCCATGACTCATCACCGGTGATCACTCTCCCTTGCAAGTCTGGTTTGGTTTCAAGATGCTTGAGGATGTCCTGACACACTTACATGCGTTGATCCTTCTGGTCATCGTTCAGCAGTTATAAAAGCAGTTATATACTGTTTGAATTACACAGTTGAAGAATATATATATATATAATAAACCTAAGCATTATATAATTAGAATGCAATATGTTATAACCATAATTTCTATGTTTTATAATTGGAATGTAATATGATGTAGCAATGATTTCTGTATTTTGCTGATTTGCTCTAAGTTGTGTGATATATTGACATTAGAGTTGCAAGCTTCAAGAGGTGGAATGGAAAATTACAGACATAGTGTCACAGGTGTGTTAGCTTGGTTTTTAGAGTGTGGAATGTTTATTGTTTTATTGTTTTGTTAGCCATAAAGAGAAGATGGTAAGGAGCCCTGTGCGCTGTGCTGTGGGGAATAAGTGAAGGGTTTGGCTGAAGTTAAGAGCAGGAAGGTAACATCCCAAGTAAGAGTAAAAACGAGAAGGGAGAAATTAACTCTAGGCTCTTGAGGACAGAGAGTTTGAGAGATGGGTTCTATGTTTGGAGACTTTATGCTTGTGGGCCTGTGTTACGCCCCGGCTAGGGGACCCTAGGGCGTAACATGAAATTAGTGGCCACCTTTCCTCACTCCCAAGCCACAGAGAAAAGAGCCCAGACATGGGTTGTGCATGTTAACAAAAAGTGATTTATTTACAAAAGTGCATGAGACAGATAACACTGGTCTACAATTTTTTTTTAGAAATGATTTGCTTCAGAGATTAAATGTGCTAAATGTTACGTATTTTAATAAGATTAATTGGAAAATAAATGACAAAAGTGCCGGTTTGCTGATGTTTTCAAGGTATATGATTGTCATTACACATATATATTGGTTTATGTACATTTATATAATAGTTTTATAAATCTTCCACTAAATAGAACCTGTAAAGTGAATGTATTCTAATGTGCAGACAGTGTTTTGAGGTAGATCTTGTAGCTCTGAGACAAATATTCCTTTTGAGTCAAACCCATTCTCTCGTTAATTCTTGAATTTCACATTTTGACCCAAGGCTGTACCTTGGAAAGTTCAGCCAACCAGCATTTTTTACTTGATTTTTCTTTATCAGTGACTCTCATGTGGTAAAATTTCATTACTTTTATTCTGGAAGCATTTTCTTTGTAGACCAGTGTAATGAGAACTGAGCAAAATGGCAGCTGGAACTTTGGGGCGGGCTCAGGCCAAAATAACAAACAAAATGTAACTAATTCAAGAAATGAGGCTGACCGGCAAAAGAAAGAAACCAAAATACAGAGACTAACCTCCCTTACAAAAACAGGAAAAAACAAGGCAAAAGAACAAGGCAGCCCACCCCTACTGCTGCATCCATGAACAATGACAGATTTCACAGGATGAAGTGAAATTGTGTAGCTCACTGTTGAGTTTCAAAAAGAATTTAATTGGTCAAATTATGAAGGGCTATGAAAGTAATATGATTACAAAATAACTTATTACACTGAATGTAGTATAATTTAAGTCTAAGTATTTATCTGCTGCAACTTAAGGTGTGGACATGGACTAAGGATGTAAATAGGAGAAGCAGAAATAAGCCTCCGGCTTCAGCTTCTTCCTTTTTCAGTTACAAAATGTGTTAATTTTATGTTTGTTTTTTTAATATGTAGGTGTTTTGTTTTGTTGTTTTTTTTAATATGTATGTGTTTTGTATTTTGTATTTAACTGAAAATAAACATTCATTCATTCATTCAGAATGAAGGGGGGGTTGGGAGTGGAAGAAACGGCCACCCTGGACCGGCCCAGCTCCGCAATCTTTAGGTTCGCTTCAGGCTGGCTGCTCCAATCCGTGTGTGTGATCTGGCTCAGCACCTGCAACACATCACCCACCCACACACAGCTAAAAGGACACACCCACAGATTGACACAACCACCCACCTATGGGTCGGAAAAGCCTGGAAAACTGACTCTGTCACCTTGGCAGACCACAGATCTGTGTATCTGTGATTGATTCATTGCTTTTCTTAAATCCTGTTTCAGGCCTGTTTTATGGTCAAGGTAAAAACCAATGTAACAAACACGGGGGATAGAGAATTGGAGTCAGATTTGTCAGCAGAATCCCAACAATACTCCAGGGCCATCACTTTGAAGGGGAAAACTTGTAGTTTGTAGTTTGGATTTGAAATATAACTTTTGTGACACCAGTCCTGGAACTTTTCTGACACACCTTGTATTTATCAGCTTTCAGTAACCTTACTCAGCACAAAGACTTGATAAAAGTGGAAGTAATGTGACTGTATTCTCATTTACTGGAGATTTGTGAGTCATATCAATTTTCTAATAGACTCATTGGCAAGAAAACAACAAGCATATTTGTCATTTTAATAATTACTATGAGATAGATTTATATTGCATTTACCTTTGCCATTTATGGTTGTAATATCATGATGGCATCTGTAATTAAACTGCTTTTATTGTTTTGTTTCAGACTCTGGACGATGGCAACAGAGCTCATAAAAAAGGTGTATTTAAGATCTTGATATAATACATCTATTTTCATCTGTTGTCTGTTGATTCAGCGCTGTTTTAAGAGAAACAAGAAGATTGTTTACATACGTCTGATTAAATATACAGTGTGTGGGATTTATTTATTTATTTATTTACAATGGTGTAAGGGTACACATTACAAACAATTCAGTGGGGTGCCTGCAAAGAACATGACAAATGTGAAATCATCACTTGAACTAGTTTTTGGTTCGTATTACAACATGACCTGGAAAAATGCCTGTTCCCTTTGTCGATGCAAGGGACTGCAAATAACAATCACAATTTCCACGCTGCAGATTTGTTTTCTACTGTTTTGCTTCTCAAAGTTGGAGATGATGCCTTACTATTAACACAGGTGAACTTTCATAATGATGCTGACAGTCATTGTGGGTCAGAGGCTGGTTTATTGCAACAGAAGATAACAATTCTGAAAACAAACCTGCAAACAACAAGAAAAACACATTATAAGTAAAGGTATAACTTAATGTATCTTGCTGTGGGAGTGTGCTACAGGTGAAAAACCAAATCTACACACAAACTAGACTGAGGTATTGACTGGTGCAAAAAAAAAAAAAAATCTCATATAAAGATTATATGAGATTTTTTATTAGATGGAATTGTATTCTCCAAAATATTACCCACAATATATATTTTTATATTCATATAAACAAAAACACACAACACAATTTAAATGAGCAAGCACGTCTGAATCAATACAGGAACTAAGTATGCCTGTATAGTAGACTGTATGAGATTTAAAGTAACTGACCCTGTGACCTTGACCTTTGATTTTTGGACTCCTAAATTGATAATTGACCAGGGTGGGTTCTGTTTAATATTACTGCTGAGTTTGATCATCTTAGCTTTATTTATATGGAGTTATGGTGTGAATATAATCACAAACAAATACAGACAGCACTGACCACTCAATTGTTTGATTGGCTAATAAATCACCCAAAAAAGACACCCAAACTAATAATCATGTTGCAGTGAATTGTAAATAATAGAATTCCAAAGCTGCAACACTAAAAAAGACAAAACAATTGATTATACACAAAATCAGTTCACAGAAAAATAGCAAAATGCAAGAGAAAGTAAACAGCAATTATCCCTTTGCCTAGGAATGAACCTCAATACACAATACTTAATTAAAATTACAGGTGAAAACATAGTTTAGTTTTTTTTCTCCAAAAGACACTATATATCATCAGCTGGCCTACAGTTTAACAAATTTAACTCACTTTACACAAAGCAAGTCATTACCTCAGCGCGCATTTGCACCCATTAACATACCTTAACATTTAATTTCATTTTACTTATTTAATTTTATTTATTTATTTAGACAGGGACAATGCACAATATACATTAGCCTTAAAAAGGAGAGATGTAGTGTACCAGGTTGTCGCACTAGTGCTAATTTCCACCTGTAGTCCTTGGGCAGGCTGATGTTATCATTATTAAAAAAAACAAAAAAACAAACAGTCATTAATAAAAACTAAAACATTAAAAATCAGTAAAAATGCATTTGTATAACTCCATCTATATAAAATATTCAGTCACATCCAATCATTCACTCTTATTCGTCCCACTGCAGTCCGTCACACACACTCTAAGCATGTTTACATTACATTAACTGTAAAATTATCTCACAAAACAATATTTTGAGCGTGCTTGCATGAACAAGTATGTCAGAGTAAGATTATCAGCATTAGTTCAGTTCAGTTTATTTCAAATATGCAACAAAACAAAAGTAATCCTATTTAGTCCTTAGAAAGGAAACAGATTGCTAGAAAACATAAAAAAAAAAAAAAAAAAAAATCATACATATATATGAAAACAAAGCATGACTTCATTCACACATTCGAAAAGGAGTGGGAGGAAGTAGAACTTATTTCATCCCACCCCTTCTCCACATGACAGTCTATCTTTTAGCTTCCTATCGGCATGAAATGAAAATCAAGTCCTGTAGATCCCTTGGAGCATTATCAGTTTTAATGATTCGACTACATGAAAATATTACTCAAACCTGTAAGTTAATGAAGTTTAAGTAGAAAAAGCCAAACATGATTCTTACTATAATGAAAACATAATAATGAATAATATATTTAATTTCTACATGTAGATCCTGCTAAATCCTTCAAACTGCACCTTTAATGATGAAATACTGTCCCACTTTTCCCCGTCTCTACTCTGTGAGACACAGTCATAAGCCCTATTAGCTTCACCATACTCACATGCAAATGGGTTCATTAAAACGACATGTTGTGGGCTTCACTTGCTCTCATGAAGCAGGTGATTAACTTGCGTGAGGTGTGACTTCTCGGAGTCACAGAATATGTTAAAGACAGCAGGCTGGGATCTGTCCTCACACATAGGTAACGTCTTGATTAATGATCATGTAACCTGAATTCAGGACTGAAAGATATATGCATTCATTATACATGTGACTAAAGCAGGGCTCTTCTCACTACTTCCCTCTGGTTCATTTGTAATGATTAATCACACTTTGACGGATTGTGGTTAATTACCTTTGAAAATATTCATTTGAAGGGTCACAAGGGGTTTGCTATATACTTAAAGCATTACAACCAGCATATACAATCCTTCATGCAGAGGGAATAGATAGTGGGAATAGTGGGAGTAGATCACATGCATAATAAGTTACAAAAGGTTTTATGGTGTGAGGATATCAGAGGGAGGATGTTGCAGAACACTGCACAGAAATGTCTTGAGACAAAGAAACTGAAAAATCTTTGAACTAAAGTGACATCAAGAGTATATGTGAGTGATCTAAAAAACATTTTTCATTGTCATATACTGTCACATTTTATCTTTTTATCTTCCAGTAATGATCCTGTGCCTCAGTTTCTCACCATGCTGCCTCAGAGCATCAGAAGGAAAGTTTGGCTGATTGGATTTCTGAAGAAAAAAAAAACACTAAACAAAAAGAACCCCAACACTGTCTGATGGAATTGAAACAGGAAGTGTTCTCAACCCATACGCATTGTCCATGGTTCACATCTACTATGCACCTGTGAATGGAAAAATACACATTTCAATTAGTATTTCACTCAGTAATGCACACCAAATATAATCCGCATGCCTACCAGTCAAAAACATCTGCAGAATTTGAAGCATGGAGACACTCCTTCCACCTCCCCACCCCCCCTTTGGAGGACAACTTTATTTTTAATTACAGCTTGTCTTTAAGTGACAATCTCAAACTTTATATTTACATGTTCATCCATTTGTTGCTTGTATACATATACACTCAAGGAAAAAAGAAACGCACCATTTTCATTTTCTCGATTTTTTCAGAAATATGACAGTTATTGCAAAATTACAAACTACAATGAGTTCAGTACTATTCTGAGTCAAAATTAAATGATTGTTTTCCTGGTTCCAGTTTATTGATTTTGATTAGCAATAAGAACTGTATTTGTGTATTCCTCACCCATGTCTGCTCATGAGTGAAACTCACAGATGAATTGGACCTCTCCTCAATTGTGCACAACCATTCCCTATAAAAAGACACCAAAATGGAGCAAAAACACATTTGTCCACAATGCCACGACTACTGCAACCGGACAGAGAGCAGGCCACATCAGGCCGAAACCTGTCACGGAGATGTGACAGCTGATTGGGATGATCCTGTGCAGTGGTTGTAATGCGCGGTTGACCAGATCTGGGACGGTCATTGGAGGAGTCGGTGGTGTGGTAACGCTCAGCAAGGTGTACAACGGTAGAGTGGTGGACTCCAAACACCCTGGCTACGGCCTGTCTGCTCCGTCCAGCTTGAAGCATGCCAATGGCCCCATCTCTCTCCGGTTGCAGTAGTTGTGGCATTGTGGACAAATGTGTTTTTGCTCCATTTTGGTGTCTTTTTATAGGGAATGGTCAATCAATCAACTGGAACCAGGAAAACAATCATTGAATTTTGACTCAGAATAGTACTGAACTCATTGTAGTTTGCAATTTTGCAATAACTGTCACATTTCTGAAAAAATCGAGAAAATGAAAATGGTGCGTTTCTTTTTTCCTTGAGTGCACATAGAGAGAGGGCTCATATAGACTAAAGTGTACAGGGACAGGACAAGAGACAGTGGGACAAAATAAACATGAGACAAGACGGTGGGATAAAACAACTAAGTGGTTGCTGTTGAAAACATAACAAAACATGTCAGAGACATGACAACAAGTGAGACAAGACAAAAACAGATACTGATTACATATTCATTATTATACATTGGTGTGTGTGTGTGTGTGTGTGTGTGTGTGTGTGTGTGTGTGTGTGTGTGTGTGCGTGTGTGTGTGTGTGTGTGTGTGTGTGTGAGGAGAGGGGACCAAACACAGAGGGGCTCTACTGCTGGGTGTTGCATGGAGGTGGATCGGTTTAGGTTTTCCAGTTACAAGTGTTCTAAAAGGGGAAGGAGAGAGAGGAGGGGGAAGAAAAGGGGAGAAGAAAGTGGCAAAGACCCCCACAGGGAGGCATACTTACAGCCATTCCACCCTGAACAAGCCCAATCTCATCAGAGGCACTTTTCTAATGTGAAAACTAGTTCTGTTATTTCTCCACCACCTGTTCCCACAGATAGTCTCACCAGATGTATGATAATCTGGGTTATGTATGTATATACCTGCAGGTAGGCTCAACAGATTTTTAATTCATAACCTGTTCATTGCTTGAAGCTTGATTCATTGGTTGTATCTTGTGTTCCGTCTGTTCACCCAAAGGCCAAATTATAATTAAATTCACTGACATCAAAATTTAATCAACCAACCCCATGAATATCCCTGCATTTTTATTTTTTGGATTTTATATTATAATTGTATTTATTTATTTTTATTTTACAAAGCTCCCTTTACTCCCAAAACACTAAACAATTTTTATTTTTTATGTGTAACTCATTCACTTTCTGTCTTCAGTTTCATGATTCAGGCTAAACTTGTGTGAAATTTGAGAAACAGGTGTGTTTATATTTTTCTGTGATAACTTCAGGACTAAGTAACAACAAGAAGCAAAACAGAGGGATGAAATAGTAAAAGAACAAGGACTCTTTTTCCAAAGTGAGAGGAGATATTAGTGAAACATGACATTTCCAGCCCTTTGAGAACCAAATTTGGCACACCTCCACCTCCACCTCCACCTATTTCCAAAAGACCTTTTTTTGATCAAGACAAAAGAGTCTATTACCAATTCACTTTGACAATTTATTACAATAAGGAATAGCATATTGATTTCATTTTTACTTCAAACGGCCCTGACAGTGTATTGCTGTTACTGGCAAAGCTGCTCCCATTACATCTGTCATGTGGTGATTTAAAGGTCCTGTAGAGACTTTCTGTGTGATCTTGAAAAAGTCTTACCTTTATATATATGCCTGCTCATAGTCCGCAATTTAAAATGAGATTATCAGCACCAAGATAGGTTATTTCCAAATGCTATTTCCAGCTTTCCTGGTCGGGTTGGACAAGACTGGACTTACGTCACTATGACAACAACACACCAACCAGCAGAGGTTAGCAGTGAGAAGTAAGCTGAACGAATGAGGAGTAAGATCAGCCCTTTTTCCTAAAGAAAGGGATTTCTTGGATTTATTTAGTTGTAATGGTGGACACTGGAACTGAAGCTGGACTGGCAAAAAGAAAAAGAAAACTAAACCTGAGAGTGATAGAGCACAGACTAAAACACTGGTAAACCTCTGCATTCAACCGATGAAGAGAACTAAGAGAGTTAAAGGAATGAAAACAGAGCTGGAGTTGTCCCTCTTCCTTCTCCACAGGTATAGAATGCTTCTGTTCTTTCTACATATGCATTGGAACATTGGATTTGACTATAGTGTCTGTTGGTTGCTCAGTCCAGGCCCGTTTCAAGATATCTGGGGGCCCTAGGCAAGAAAGTAAAGTGAGGCCCCTAATACGCGAAGATGTGTTGGTCGAATCACCGAAGAAGAAAAATAAAATCCAGATGCGATTTCCTGTTTTCTGGTGCATTTAGTACTAGTACTACAGATGATAAAAGGATAAATAAATAAAATTATTTAAATTATTATTATTATTATTATTATTATTATTATTATTCTTTTATTTTATTTTTTTAGGCCTATTTATTATATAATAATATGCAATTAGTACTGATTGTGATAGTTTTAATGATGATAAGATTTTTTTTCCTAGACTGTGATGTAACTAATTCCATGTAGCCTGATAAATACCTTCAGCTTGTGAGGAGGTGGCATTGTCACTATCATTTGGCACTGACAGAAATTTAAGCAAAGCACCTAAAAAAAAAAAAAAAAAAAAAAAAAAAAGGCATTTGGTGAGTAGGCTTACTTTTGTCCTTATTCTAGAAGTATATGATTAAAGTGCAGAGGATTTGATAGTAACTTTGCAGGAGAAGAACTTCACTTCCCATAATGCACCAAAATGTAACATCACACCTCATCGGCAAAACTACCTGAGCACATGGTGCAAAGTGTTGTGATGTGTTGATGGGCAAGTGTGGGAAATATAGATAATTACAGAGTTTAAAATGTAGGATTGTGATTACACGGTTCACAGACATAGTTCACAGACACCGCCATTCATTTTTTTTTGATGTTGTATTTGAATATTCTGAATATTTGAAGATTTTGAAAAGTAATGTAATTTCCTAATTATTCTAATTGTTCCTGAACGCCTCATGTATTGTTTACGTGCGCCTCCTTGAACGTGAACAGAACTCAGCTCCGCAGTGAGGGCACAGAGCTGATGTGAGGGACTGAACTAATGTGGGCTTGAAAATACAAACTTTTGCTGCAGTCCTACTCTAGTCCTCTTCTGAGCCTAAACCAGCTGACACACAAGGAACATACGTATGGATGAGACGGACAAATGGAGAAGGGACATTTTTCTCCTAATGGGATGGACAGATCACCAACGGAAATTGCTAGCTAACAGAAAATGTCCATTGAACTGGATGGATTATTTGTCCAAAGTGGATGGGATTCATAGGACCAGACGATTTTGTTTGGAATAAAGTTGTGTGGGTGATCGCAGCAGGAGGCAGACAACCGTCCAGAGTAAGTGAAAACACTTCAGTAGGCTTAGCTTTGGCTTTTCAGGACTAAATACTTTTAATGCTGTCGTACTTCGGTCCTCCACATCCAAATTATTTAGCTCAAAAGAAGTTTTGGAACGTTGTACAACAGTAGAAAAGGGCGATGGAGAAGTTGTGTTTCTTCTCTCCTTAAATTCTTCAACAGAACACAGTTGTGTTGTGTGTATATGATTAGTTGTTGAACTGAATCCTCCCCCTCTCATGCTAACATCTATCTGTGTGTTTGGTCACTGATGTGAGGGCTTTTGTTCGCACACTTTCAAACATATCACACAGTTGTAGCCTATTTGGAGAAAACAATAGTTTACTTCATACTTACCGCTGTGTCGTTGGCGTTTTTCCTCTTCTTTCTTTTTTTGTCTTTTTGCAAACCCTGAAAGGTAGGAGCACTTCAACATTGATATTATTTTAAAATGGCCACCGCCGTGTTCAGTGTGGACAGACAGTTTGTTCCTCCACTGACAGCAAGTGGGGGGTGTGATGGGGGGTGAGTGAGGGCAGATGTCACTTCTACATGACCCTCATAGCATTTGTCATTGCATAGGGGGAATTCCTCTAGTTTGGGGGGCCCCAGTCACAAAACAGTACAGGAGAGAGTTAGTGCTGCCTCACTGTGGTGGCGTGTTTACAATGGATGGTTTTTAATAAGTTGTACAGATAAATGACCATGCGGCCATCAGGGGTCCTCTTCAGCGAGGGGGCCCTAGGCAGCTGCCTACCTTGCCTACGTCATCCTGGTGGCTCTGGCTCAGTCAAACACTTAGTAAACACTTCTGTGTTAGCCACAGGGCTAACAGGGCTAACAGGGCTCTGTGACGTGAGTAATCTGTTTTATTTGGAACATTGTTTCAGTCCTAAACTAAGGGCTTTGTAAGGTGAGACTGAAATGGTTCTGTATGGAGTTGAATGTTCATGGCCGGGGCCTGGATACTAAACTGTCCTTCAGGAACAAGACCATTTGAACAGTAGAATACTGTGAATGCACAAGGCTGAAGCAGCCAGAGCTGAACTGCTAATGCAGAATAATGAAGATGGTGAATGACTGAAGGAATTTATGAAAATGACTGAATACTTTGTGGAAAAGCTAGAACAAATGTATATTATTGGGACACGTTTTACAACACCGGTCTGTGAGTAACACTTAGGAGCTCCGAAGTAAAATAGAGGCATGGAAACAGGAGTCAGATGTCCAAAGTTAGGTTTCATTTTCGTTTTCATGCCAGTCACTAAACTATGCTACAAACAGACTTTATGAAGTTTGCTTCTTGTTACCTCCGCCAAGGAGGTTATGTTTTTGCCAGGGTTTGTTTGTTTGTCTGTCTGTCTGTCTGTTTGTTTGTTTGTCTGTCCGTTAGTGTGCAACATAACTCAAAAAGTTATGGACAGATTTGGATGAAATTTTCAGGGTTTGTTGGAAATGGGATGAGGAAGAAATGATTAAATTTTGGTGGTGATCGGGGGTGGGGGGGCCCACGGGGGGGGGGGGGGGGGGGGGGGGGGGGGGCCACTGATCGTTAGTGTGCAACATAACTCAAAAGTTATGGACAGATTTGGATGAAATTTTCAGGGTTTGTTGGAAATGGGATAAGGAAGAAATGATTAAATTTTGGTGGTGATCGGGGGTGGGGGGGCCCACGGGGGGGGGGCCACTGATCAGCCTTGGCGGAGGTCTGCGCTCTCCGAGTGCTTCTAGTTGTTAATGTGTTCTTTTGTTGGAAGCTCCATGAATAAGTCCGGATTCTTTTAGGTCTCATTTTTATAAATGTATTATTGACTTGATCTGATTACAAACAAAATATAACTCAGCTGAGGATCCACACCCTAAGCAGGGAAATGGATCCAGACATTCCAATGCACATCACTTTTATAATCCTTGTAAAGTGATCTTCAAACTCTGGGCTGACCCCCTTGTGCTAGGTAGGCTGGGTCACAGAAAATGGACTGTTGTCATCTGACTCTTAAGTCAGGCAGATGTGATACCTCTATGTAAAACCCTGTTTACAATCATCTGTGGGCATGTGTATTTAAAAGTGTGCCTAAGGTAAAGTGCTGTGATCATAACTCTATCAGTTTACTATGTAACCAAGATGTGACCTATCCAAAGAACTTTAACACTAACCAGTGACACAAAAGAATCCTAACTAATACTGACTAATATGTGATTAAACTTAAGAATTCAACTATCTAAATTAAAATAATATTTCATTGTCTTGTTTCAAACGTCATTTTGCACCTGTTGCTGTCTTGAATAAAGAAATGCAGAGTTGTAAAGAGGATCTGCTCTTCATTCATTAGCTTCAACACAAATGCAGCCTTGGCCGTAGTTATGCCCTTGTGACAGTAGGTGCTAGTGCTCATGGCAAATGGAGTCTTTGTCCCTTAAAAACACCACCAATTCTGGCCAAAGGTGTCACTGCAATCCACTTTAAACAAATTCTCTGTACAGGACTTTTAAGCTTTAATTTTTTAAAACATATTTTTGCAGTAACTTGAATAAAGTACAGGTTTAATATCTGGGCAGTCTTAGTTCTTAATTAGACTCAGACTGCATTGTCCAGGGAAATCAAAAGGATGTGATGGTTACTCCTTCACTCACTTTCACTTTGTACAACTTTATCTGCTATTAGCTTGTGACACTAAACACTGAAACATGTTTTTTGAGTGGTAAACAGAAATATATGAGTCACCTATTAAGAAATGCATCAGAGCTGGTCATAATACGACAAATTTGATAAAACTGGTATAGCTGAAAAATATGTAAAAATATGCAGTTTGTAGGTGAAAACAGCTCAACTGGCCTTTTCCAGTTTCTTTTTCTTTTTTAGGTTTCCACCCATTTCATGACATAGTCACACTCAAGGGGCAAGAAATTTGACTTAAAAATGAAGCCATTGTAGCAGTTATATTAACGTTCATGGCAACAAACAGCCCTGAGTCCCATAGACTTACATTGAACTGACTTACTGCCTTACTCATTAAAATGATTTTTTTTTTCAGTACTTGCTATGTTCTCATCCATTTTATTTGGAACCTCTACTATGAGATCTGGTCCATCTTTAAGTTTTTTCTCCATTAATTAGAAACTTTGATTGTCAGACTTTGATTGACAGGTGTGTATGACAGCTTGGTTGTAAAGTTGTCTTTTCAGAGTTTCAAGTGATTGTTAGAGTTAACCAGGTTAATGAGTCAATAAACTCTTACTTATCATTAGTTCACTTCTGACCCCCTGTTGCCCAAATATGTTCACTTACAGCTCCAAAATGCCAACATGATGACCAATGGGTGATGGTTCTTCTATCCAACGACTATATGCATTCTGTGTTTGTACTTTGTTTTAGTATGACTACATCATGACATTGTAATTGGGTGCTTCTATGAAACTGGGTTTATTTTGGTATCTGGCGCTTCGCCAGCTTTTTTAGACCAAATAATAAAAGAGGAATTTAGACATATTTCCCCCCAGGATGTACCTAATGATGACCTCAGATACATGCAAAAACATTATACTCTTGCTCTGAGCCATCCCAAAATTAATGAATTTTTAATCAAATACTGGGGCTAAAAATTGGACCAAAATTGTGACAGGAAAAGCTACCTAGGTGTCAGTGCATTTGATCTTGAAAACATGGTTTGAAATGGTCTTATATACTGCTATAAATAAAGACACTGTTACATTTGTTTATCCTAGTGGTTTTTCTAATCCAGACATGTGGGTTTTTCATGAATCTCAGTCTCATTCCAGGTTTTGTGGGTAACCCATCATATCCACTTGCGTTACATGCAGAACCTGCCCATTTAAACACAAATAAATTGTGAGTGATTTTGCAACAGCAGTAATTTTTGTGGAACACTGCCTTAGACCCAAAGCACTTCTAAACTTGCTTCATAACATTAATCTACATTTTGTTTGAAGTTTTAGCCCCCATGTTCTGTTTTGAGGGACCAGATTTATGACAGATACAATCAGAACCCAAATGCAGACCGACACAGAGGTAATAGGCAAGGCAGGTTTATTTATATAGCACATTTCATGTGCAAGACAATTCAAAGTGCTTTACATAAAACATTAAAAGCATTACAGCAAAAATAATAAGTATAGGCATGAGAAAAAACAAAACAAAACAAAAAATCAAATAGATAAAACAGACAAGCAGATAAAAACTTTTAGCTTAAAAGGAACAGTGCAGATCTGAACTGATGAATACAAACTCTATTCAAATGCAGCTGAGAACAGGTGGGTCTTTAACCTGGATTTAAATAAGCAGTGTTTCAGCTGATCTGAGGTTTTCTGGGAGTTTGTTCCAGACATGTGGAGCATAGAAGCTGAACACAGCTTCTCTGTGTTGGGTTCTGACTCTGGGAACTGACAGCAGACCGAATCCAGATGACCTGAGGGGTCTGGGGGGTTCATACTGGGTCAGGAGATCACTGATGTATTTTGGTCCTAAACCATTCAGAGCTTTATAGACCAGCAACAGAACTGTAAAGTCTATCCTCTGACAGATATCTACCCGTGTAAGGACCTCAGAGTTGGACTAATGTGGTCCACTTTTCAGGACTAACAGCAGAGTTTTGAATGAGCTGCAGTTGTCTAATGGATTTTTTTTATGTAGACCTGTAAAGACACCGTTACAATAATCAAGCCGACTGAAAATGAATGCATGGACTAGTTTTTCCAGGTCCTGCTGAGACATCGTAATTTGAATTATCTTTATTCAAACTAAGAAGGAGCAACAGGTGTTCAACACAGTCAAACAGAGTCTATTAAGCCGACAGGGAAAAGGCAAAGGGGACGCTGGGGACAGGCAGGAGATCCAGAACCAGGAGAGTCAGTAGAAGCCAGAACAGTGGAGGCAGAAGACGTGGTCAGGGACGGAAGCGGGTCGATTACCAGGCAGTGGACAGAGAGATGTGGTCGGGGATGAAGGCAGGTAGGTTACAGGGGATCAGATGAACAGACAGAATCAGGCAGGCAAGGGATCAGGCGACAGTCAGGAACAACGCTGGAAAGTTTTGCACAGGGCTGAAGACAATCTGGCAGTAAACAAAGAGCAGAGCAGTGAATATATACACCCCACATAATGAGCTGCAGCTTGTGCTCACAGGTGAGTGGAATGAGGCTGATGAGGAGGTGTGACAGATTTAAAGGGCCAGAGAGAGGAACAGAGCAGAGAAACAGACAGAGATGTGACAAGTTTCATAGAAGCACCCAATGACAAACAGACCAATGGGTTGACCTGAAGCCATAACACGCACTGAACTCAGAGGAATGCTCCAACTTTGCCTCCTAAATCTGCTGCCTTGATTCATTAATTTGTTTGTCAGTTTGACTACGAAATGAATGCATGAAAACACCTCATGAAAATTTGGGAATTTGTTTTACCTTAAGCACCAGACACCTTTTTTATTGCACTTTAATGCCTAAGCACCTTTCACAGTCCTCAACTCCTGCTCCAGTAATTTGAACATTGACATTGAACATGACAATAAAAGCTTTCTGATTCTGTAAGTGCACTTCAAGGACAGTACGGCGGTAAGAACAAGCTGCTCTGCTCTGCTACCTTACATGTATGAGCTGCGTGTGCTCTAAACTTTGTAGCTTCAGAATCATAGTTAGTTTCAGAAGGGAATACATTTATTCTTTAAAAATGGAAGTCAAAATGCCCAGTTCCCTGCACATCAGAGACTCCACATACTTCACTTAAGTCCAAGAGCATGTGTGTGAGCAACAGGATGCTGACTGCAGTTCACTGTGGCTGATGGCCCCTGCTTCCATTAACACTGAGGGTTTTGTGAACGTTACACACAGATTTTGTCGGTCTTTTTCTGTGTCCACCAAACACACAAACAGACTCTGCCTTTCTCTCTCTCTCCTCCTCCTTCCTTCGTTCCCTTCTGTGCTCCTCTACCCTCTATTTTGTCCTGCTCTGATAGCCCTGCTTCTGTTAATCACTTCATGCTGCAGCCCTACACACATACACAGACACACACAAGAGCGCAGGAAGGAGAGTAATGAAGCTGGCTAAATGTTTTCAGCTGGGCTCTCCATCATGTCACCAAGGCGACCTTGGCTGGAGAGGACAGGTCAGCCCGCTAGAGACTGACTCAGACTGAACAGCAGGGACGAAGGATGAGTGTCTGTGTGTACACTCTGCACTTAGACACAAAAAACAAGTAGCAACTGTGCAAGAAGTGCAGAAGGGACAGATGATGTGGTGCATGTGGTTGCCAAAAGAAAAGATAAAACATCCCAGTCTGTGTGTATGTTTGTGTCTACTTTAAAGGCAGAGAGAAAACTAACTGAAAAGGGAAGAACAATGACACCATCAGATACAAATAAAAGTCTGATGATAAAACGCAGCGTAGAGTAAGAAGATAGATGAAGAGGAAGTTAGAGAAATTCAAGCAATGCTGGCGGTTGGAAAAAAAGAAAATGATAGTAATGACAAAACTATGTGAGGTGGTATAAAGCCTTGGGTGTGTTTGTATTTTCAGATCTAAAAAAATAGCTGACAGTAGATGGTGAAAGTATCCATTAGGAATTTAAATGGAGCTATGCAGCTTCACCGTTTCAGAAACAAACTGATCGTTCTTCCTCACTCTGCTTAACCATTTGGCAGCAGGAAGACAGAATTTATAAAAGGACGTTTACAGACACTGCTCAGTTATACCTCTGTATTTGTACTTCATAGCACAGCAAGCGTTAAAGTATTTTTTCATGCTCTCTTGCTCTTTTACAGTAAAGTTGAAAAACATTGGAGTTTTAACAATCTTTATTTGTTCGATATGTCAAAAACAAAACAAGACAAGCTTGACAAAAGACAATGGGCGGTAGAGAATATGACCACATGACATATGAATCTGTGTGCTAATGATAATAATAATAATAATAATAATAATAATAATAATAATAATACTTATACATTTTACTTCAGTGCGTTTTAGACCCTTTCCATTAAAACAAGAGTGTACAGCCCTCAATATGCTAATAAATAAATAAATACCTTCTCTGAAACGTGTCTACATATGAGTCAGGACAACCTTTCAGCCCAGCTAAAAGCAGCCAGTCACAAAAGTCAAAGAAATGATAACTCTTCTGCCACAAACAGAGTCTCAGTCACTAATTGTACAAAATTTTTGGAGCCACATCCACACTCATTTTACAACTGGGAAGTGAACATGTTTACACTGAAAACTACTAAGAGTTAAAAATAAATCTTCTCACTAATCAAGTAAAATTAAGTGAAAAGCAGTTTAATTTCTCATCCTCAATTTATTGCAGAACTTTTCATCATTAGTTTGTGAGATTGACCACTAACAAAGGACTAAATAATAATAAAAAAAAAATTCATGTGTTTTTTTTTCACTGTTTGACCTACTCCACAATTTCATATCTTTATTGTAACAGAATATGGAGGGAGGTGGTAACAAGATTTGGCACTCTCTCTGGAGCTATGGTCTGTTTCATTCAGTTATGTTTCCCACCCTTGATTTGGCCTGTATGTTAAGGCTGGTCAATTTAATTCATGCATTTAGATTTATTAAAACAAATAGAAATATGTAATGGCCACATTATAGTCTAACTGATGAATTTATGTTTAAATAAAACAAGGCATTCACTGGGAAAAAAGTGTAAATCTTTGACCATAAAATATACATTGATTTTTTTTTTCTGGTATTTTTATTCAGTGTTGTAATGTCATATTTTGGGATAAAATATGCCTTCCTGTCAACACTTCATTAATATTTCTCTGGGACAAACAAAACAGTGGATATAAACAAAACAATGAGAAATAAAAACAACATTGAACATGATGATGTTTACATAGGTAGCTGTTGATGAGCGTAAAAGAATACTGTGAAGACCCCACACCCTTTGGGCACTAGGGGTCTCTGTCTCAACTTGATATATTGCAGGTGGAGCCATGCTGAGTAGTCCCACCTGCGTCAGGTGTGGCTCATCTACTTAAGCAGCACAAGGTGCAGTGGAGGCTGGTGACATTATGTTTTGGTGGGGTGCAGTATCCAAGTCAGTTATCAGCTGCACTATAACCACAGATCACCACTAGGATACACCAAAGCACAAGCACCACTATTTTAAAACGTTAATTTAAATTAAAAAAAAAAACAAAAACCACAGTATATGTTTTAGTCATGTATTTCTACATGTAAATTTCACCTGTCTGTCCTTCAAAGATGTAAATCTTTCCATGTCTCTATTGTTAAAGTCCGTCATGTCTCTGTCAGTGTCTTTTCCACTGATAGTAGGACAGTGCATTTAGACAAGCAGTGAAGGTAGTGCAGGTAGATCACGTGGCATGAAAGAAAGAAAATCAACAATAAGGGCTAAAACAAATCTATGATACCACTCTTATCGGGAATCAATCCCCCTGCATTAAAGCTAGGTGTGTTAACCAGTGACCTATCGAGCCACTTAGTCACATGTCAATAGTATAACTTACAAACATACTCTCTGATTCAGTTTCTGAGGAAAGTCTTGATACTTTTCGGGATGTAACATTTACTCCTGTGGGTAATACTTGGGCACAATTTTTGCACCTCGAGGCTCTTGTATCTCATGTATTGGAGAAGGGGGTCCACTGCACTGCAATAAAGTTTATCTATCTATCTATCTATCTATCTATCTATCTATCTATCTATCTATCTATCTATCTATCTATCTATCTATCTATCTATCTATCTATCTATCTATCTATCTATCTATCTATCTATCTATCTAATTAATGTTTTTGTAAAATTATTTTAGATGATTCCTATCTTCTTCTTCTTCTTCTTCATGGTAGACAGGTGGGGTGGTGTCCTACTGCCCTCTATTGATGAGCCACCACTGACAGGTGTCTGTTCAGATTCTCTGCCATTCCCTGTTGTGTTCCTGTCTGTCTGGTCTGCGTTCTGCTCTTGTCTGTTCCACTTGGTTTTTTTGACTGGATCTGTCTTTTCTTTAGTTATTCTGTGTAGATTTTGTTTGAGTTATTGTTGTTTTAGTTCATAACTTACTTTTGAAATATTTACCACCTTGTCCGCCTCTATCTTTGTCACGGTCTAAGACAAAGGTCTGTGACAAGTGGGGGCTCATCCGTTTGACAACTTCTGTTTATTTCACATTACCTGGCATATTTCTGCCATGTGGGCAGAGACTGTGAGAATTTGTGAATGAAGCAAGTAGTAGTGTCCACATGACCTGTCACACCAGGAACGTTTCATTGTTCATTTGAATGACGGTGTAGTGTGTGCAATCTGTTTGGTTTTTGGAGATCTGAGAGGTGAGTCTGTTGTGTCTGTAACTGAAGAGGAAAAGGATAAGTGAAAGAAGAAAGAAAAATAAATAATCCACAAAAATTACGTTTACAGTGTTGTTTGGTCATGTTTGAGACTGGTTTCCAGAGATGAGGAGGTGCCACGATGGAGCCATATTTGTTAACTCTGCTTCAAGGTGCAAATTACAGTCACTACATGTCTCTATGGTCGTGCTCCTGCTTCACTGTTTGATTTTATAGGTTATATTTACTATGTTGTTTCCTTGAGTTGTTTTAACTGGGTACAGGATTCAGGACTTTGACATCTCCTGCATGGTGTGCTCGACTGCTTCAGTCCTGATAAACAGTCCTAAATAATAAACAATAAATAAGAAATAAACTTCTTTCCCCTACAGCTACACATTAAAACACATTTTGAGCAATATAAGCAGCAAATGATAAAGTAATGTGTGAATATTTTCAGCCTCAAGGCTTGTAAACAAATTATTTATTTCGTCTTGTAGCATTTGCAAATATCTCAGTAATTAGTCCAAGTTCAAATAAATCACTCACATCCACAGCCTTTCAAATTATGTTGGAAAAGCAGAATTTGACAAAAAACTGACAAAAAAACAGAGACGTAAACAAAACATACACATATACACACTATACGATATAACTGTACAGTTTTGTCTTCTGGGCATAGAAAACTGTGTACCTCAGTATGCGGAGGGCTGAACATCACCTTCCACCAAACACCATTAAACCCTGTATACGAGCAGCAGCTTCAGCCCCTAGACCAAATAAATTTCCCTTGATAGCCTCTGTCTCTCTCTAAACCAATATATGTCCATCACTTTAAAGTTTCACTTCTTTATCCCACTTTGGCTTTATGTGTGGACACACTTGAAAAAGCCCAAGTTTACCCGGTGTGTTTGGTTTCTATACGAATATATCAGCGTGTATATATAGCTGGGATTGGGTCATATGCGTGAGCTACGGTCTAGATGGGAAATAGGATATTAAATAGATCTGCAGAATAGATAGAAGCTGGAGTATTTATTATGGGCAGGGCAGGTCACACTGAGGCTTCTCTGGAAACGCTGGGACACGTTTCATAGTAGAATAAAATATAATGGCTTTGTCCTCTGAGGGGTGACTGGGAGAGAGAGGGTGTGTTTATATGCCTTTGTATTTTGTGTCTGTGTGTGTTTGCATGTTCATGTAGAAAACACAAATGCACAAAAACTATATAATGTGCTCTGCAGGGCATCATAAAAGTTATGCTTAAAACCTGAGCTTAGGTGCAAAGGTCACTGCTCCGTTGAATCTTATCCATCAAAATGTTTAATGAAAGTTCATTAAAGTTTACTATTCAGTGGAATTCATTACTAGAGGGATATTAAGTTCGAGAAGTGCTTTTATTTAGATTTCAGGATTACAGTGGTACTCAAATTTAATACCTGAGAATTTATAACGCTTTAAGTTTATGATTTCAATTTTGAGTCAATAGATTTATAAATATTTAACAAAATGATGAAATGTGTAATGGATCACGACTAAATGTGTTTTTTTTTTTTTTGGTATGACATGACCAGGTCTGGTGAGCACTGAGATAAAGTGACGTTAAAACCATGAGGCTGCTCTGGGTATTTGATGTCAGACAATGACAGCTCAATCCTCAGTAGAGCAGACAGGGCTGGAAAAATGGAGTCTGTTAACTGCATCAGAATACAATACTCACACAGAGGGTTAGCAAAGCGTGAGTTACCTGAACATGTAATTTATTACCATTAACTTCTCACGTGTTTGTAGATGGAAGTCAAAATTTATTATTTGATTTGGTTTTAAAACACGGATGAGACCTTGTCTTTTAATTAGCAAAATGGCTTTTCTAGATGGGTAAAGCCATGTCTGTATCTGCTTCGAGCATACAGTATTAACTTTGATTTTACCTCAGTAACTGCAACATCACATCACATCACATCACACACACACACACACACACACACACACACACACACACACACACACACACACACATATCCTTCCTCTTGAAAGCAGCACAATAAAAATGATTACACTTTTTTAAGCAAAAAGAGCAAACAAATTTTAAACAAATTATTAGGTGATGAAATAATGTCAAATTTCATATATATATATATATATATATATATATATATATATATATATATATATATATATATATATATATATATATACATATACATACACACACACACACACTCCCCCTTGAACTGCCACCTTACCGTGGTGGGGGAATGATCTCAGGAGCTTGAGAGATACCGTCTAGATATAGTTGGGCTCACCTCCACACACAGCTTGGGCTCTGGAACCCAACCCCTCGAGAGGGGCTGGACTCTCCACTTCTCTGGCATTGCCTGCGGTGAGAGGCGGCAGGCTGGTGTGGGCTTGCTCATAGCCGCTCAGCTCAGCCGCCATGTGTTGGAGTTTTCCCCGGTGAACGAGAGGGTCACGTCCCTGAGCCTTCGGGTCGGGGACAGGTGCCTCACTGTTGTCTCGGCCTACAGGCCAAACAGCAGTGCAGAGTACCTGGCCTTCTTGGAGTCCCTGGGAGGGGTACTGGATGGTGCTCCGACTGGGGACTCCATTGTTCTCCTGGGTGACTTCAAAGCCCACGTGGGCAACGACAGTGAGACCTGGAGGGGGGTGATGGGGAGGAATGGCCTCCCTAATCTGAACCCGAACGGTGTTTGTTATTGGACTTCTGTGCTAGTCACAGTTTGTCCATAATGAACACCATGTTCGAGCACAGGGATGTCCATAAGTGCACTTGGCACCAGAACACCCTAGGCCAGAGGTCTATTCCAGGGTACTGGGGAGGAGGATCCGACCAATAGTTGAACCTTGGATTCAGGAGGAACAATGTGGTTTTCGTCCTGGTCGTGGAACGCTGGACCAGCTCTACACTCTCCATCGGGTGCTCGAGGGTTCATGTGAGTTTGCCCAACCGGTCCACATGTGTTTTGTGGATTTGGAGAAGGCGTTCGACCGTGTCCCTCGTGGTATCCTGTCGGGGGTGCTTCGGGAGTATGGGGTCCGGGGCCCTCTGCTAAGGGCAGTCCGGTCCTTGTATGACCAAAGCAGGAGCCTGGTTAGCATTGCCGGCAGTAAGTCAGACCTGTTCCAGGTGCATGATGGACTCTGGCAGGGCTGCCCTTTGTCACTAGTTCTGTTCAGAATTTTTATGGACAGAATTTCTAGGCGCAGCCAGGGGCTGGAGGGGGTCCGGTTTGGGGACCACAGGATTTCATCTCTGCTTTTTGCAGATGACGTTGTCCTGTTGGCCTTATCAAACTTGGACCTTCAGCGTGCCCTGGGGCGGTTTGCAACCGAGTGTGAAGCGAGTGGGATGAGGAACAGCACCTCCAAATCCGAGGCCATGGTTCTCGACTGGAAAAAGGTGGTTTGCCCTCTCGGGGTCAGTGGAGAGTCTTTTCCCCAAGTGGAGGAGTTCAAGTATCTTGGGGTCTTGTTCACGAGTGAGGGAAGGATGGAACGTGAGATTGACAGACGGATTGGTGCAGCGTCTGCAGTGATGCAGTCTCTGTACCGGTCGGTTGTGGTGAAGAGGGAGCTGAGCCGAAAGGCAAGGCTCTTGATTTACCTGTCAATCTACGTTCCTACCCTCACCTATGGTCATGAGCTTTGGGTCATGACCGAAAGGACAAGATCCTGGATACAAGCGGTCGAAATGAGTTTCCTCCGTAGGGTGGCTGGGCGCACCCTTAGGGATAGGGTGTGGAGCTCAGTCACCAGGGAGGAGCTCGGAGTAGAGCTGCTGCTCCTCCACATCGAGAGGGGCCAGCTGAGGTGGCTCAGGCATCTGTTTCGGATGCCTCCTGGACGCCTCCCTGGGGAGGTGTTCCGGGCCTGTCCCACCGGGAGGAGGCCTCGGGGAAGACCTAGGACACGTTGGAGAGACTATGTCTCTCGGCTGGCCTGGGAACGCCTCGGGGTCCCCCAGGAAGAGCTGGAGGAGGTGTCTGGGGAGAGGGAAGTCTGGGTATCCCTGCTTAGACTGTTGCCCCCGTGATGGAGACGGATGGATGCGGATATATATAAATATATATATAAATATAAATATATATATATATATATATATATATTATATATATATATATATATATATATATATATATGTATATATATGTCGAGGCCTAAAACGGAATCTGTCCCAATTCAGAATCGGGCCGGCCCAGAATGGAATTCCATTCTGGACTGGACAAAAATGGAATTCCATTTATATATATGTTAGGCCTGTAACAGTACACAAAATTTTCGGTTATATATATCTATATATGTGTGTGTGTGTGTACGATATGTACTAGACAATATATTATTAATATAATAATTAAAGAAGTATACATAACTACAAAAGCACTCGGAGAGTGCAGACTTCCACCAAGGCAGATCAGCCCCCCCCCGATCACCACCAAAATGTAATCATTTGTTCCTTGTGCCAGTATCAACATTTCCTGAAAATTTAATCAAATCCATCCATAAGTTTTTGAGTTATCTTGCCAACAGACTAACAAACAAACAAACCTCGATGAAAACATAACCTCCGCTGTCCTTGGTGGGAAATGTGCAAAAATATACTTGTGTGTAATGATAATTCTAAGGTTATAATGTGGAATTAAACAGTTTGAAAGCCACAGACAGGAATGATTTCATGTGTGGTTCAGTGGTGCTTTTAGGTGGTATCAGTGTCTCTCTGAACAGGCTCATGTGACTGACCAGCACATCAGGATAACAATTCAGAAAAAACATGATTGTACTAGTTAAACACTTTGAACACTAATTAGTGGGTGGGTAGTAACTGTCTACAGTGGTATAGATATCTCAACAGCATAAAAATTGCTGTAGTGTTGAATGAAAATGTTGCTGACAAATGGGAAAACACTGGTTAGAATTCAAGCAAGAGGTCAAACAGTCCGCTCACCGAAACCTGCCCCAGAATCCATTTGGACTAACCTGCATCTGTCTCCCTTGGCTGATGGGAGGATGAAAAAAGGGAAAGCATAGGGGAAAAAAGTCAAGTTGAATCTCCACTTCAGTGATGTGAAGAAGGCAGAGTGGTGCTTGGCAGAGTTGAACAGTGTCTTGGCTCTGTGGACTCAACACTTCAGCACCTCTGCCTGGGAACAGATGAGCCTGTTGCTGCATGAACTGGTCAGTGCAGGGCTCCTTACATTGAAATGTTATGGTGGTTTAAAAGAAATCCTGCTGATGGTGGAGCATGTCATCAATAAGAGTAGTGAGCAAAAAAAACCAAAAAAATAAAAAAGCGGTTTTCCCTGATCAGTCATTTTGCACTAGGGCCTTGAATAGAGGCTCAGTGTGGAAGACCAGAGGAGGTGCAATAAGGCTACGGTATCCTTCAGAGTGTGTGCTAAATCAGCAAAAAAAATCTGCCAAGTCATGCATATTTTGATACTTTGACAATGTGAATTGAAAAACAAATGGCAAACGTGTTATTGTGCTGATGTTTTCAATGTATATGATTAAGTTTGATTACATAGGTTTGTGTACATTTATGTAACAGATTTAGACACAAGACACAACAATGAATCTGAAATGTAAATGTATTGTAATGTGCATTCAATTGTGTTTTTTTATTTGAAGTAGAACTCAGATACAAACATTCCTTTTGAATAATACCAAGTCATTATTTTCATAGAATTTCACATTTTAAGTAAATATTGGATAACAAAACTATAGCCAACTAACACTTATAACTTAATTTTTCATTATTAGTGTCCGAAACTTTAATTCTGGAAACATTTTGCTCACATACCAGTGTTATGTCTGATAATAACTACAGCTATGGACATTATCCACAAAAATTAAACCAGAACAAACTGAAAAAACTGACTTAGAAATTCAGTGTTTCTAGCAGATCTAGCTAATTGCAGCCAACTGAATACCCCTGCCATTGTGGTGGCTGCAAAACATAAGAAACTCTTGTTGGAGCCATTGCTTGAAAACTTTTACTTTAACGAATTTATTTACCGGGGTAAAAGCATTCTTGGTAATCTATGCGGTATGCTTTCCACCACACCTCAAAGCTGTGGAAAATTCATTCAAATCAGCTTCAGTTGTTTCCAGTCACAGACTCTGTGTCCTGCTGAATTTCTCTCTGTGCAAATATGCAAGAAAACAAAACAAAACTCATCGTCTGTCCACTTCTTGTAGCTTCTTCTCTTTTCCTCCATTTTCCAAATGATCAAAACTCAAAGGAAGTGAAGCTGTAGTAGAAGTAAAAATGAAATAAACAAGTTTGTAGCTGCACAGTCTCAAACATTGGGGTTGAATGTAAGTGTGAAACACTGCAGCTGTGTTCCACCAATCAGAGTTCTGCAGAAGGATTAAAGTTTCTGCAGTGGAAAAGGATCTACGGTGAAAATGAAGCAGTACAACACAGTGAACTCCATAAACAGTGACCTGCTCCATTTATTACAATGGCCCAGAGGTGCAACAGCCCAAAAAATTATCCACCATAAGAAAAAAAAAGATTGTGATATATTTAAAATGAGTAACTGAAAAATAAATGCACCCCTTGAATAAAAATAAACTTACATGAAAGAAAAATCAATCTCAAAAAACAAAAACAACCCAACTTGTAATAAAAATAAATTTGTACAAAGAAATAAAATAAACTTGCATGATTTTTTTTTTTTTTTTTTTTTTTTTATAAATAATCTCCTCAAATAAAATAGACTTCTACAAAAACATTTCTCAAAATAAAATAGAGCAACATCAAAAAATAAATTCAATGTTCAGTTTTAAAATATATTGCCCCAAAAATAAGTTCATGTGACAATAAATAAATACATATAATCCAAATAAAATAAATAATTGCTTATTTAAAAAAAATACATTCCTCAAAATAAAAAGAGTTTCAAAATAGGCTATAAAACTTCATACACCTAAGAAGAAAACCTCTTCACTTTTTAAATAAAGTTAAAAAAAACAAAACAAAACAAAACAAAAAAAAAAACAACTCACTTTTTCGATGAAAGGAGGCACTTTACCTGAAAGGTGTCTTGCTTTAAAATGAAGGCCATCATAAAAAATAAAAGCATGGGCTGAAAATTTTTAAGGCATTCAGCTAATGTGGCTAATGCTAAGGAAGTGAAGCTGACACTGGAGAACTCTGCTTACTCGCACTGGTCTATCTATCTATCTATCTATCTATCTATCTATCTATCTATCTATCTATCTATCTATCTATCTATCTATCTATCTATCTATCTATCTATCTATCTATCTATCTATCTATCTATCTATCTATCTCTCTCTCTCTCTCTCTCCTCTCTCTCTCTCTATATATATATATATATATATATATATATATATATATATATATATATATATATATATGTATATATCACAGTAGAGATTGAAATCCAGTAGGATTCCTAATCCTACTAGGACAGATAGTAATTGTAGTTTGTCCTAGGACAAACTAAACAAACTAGTAGGATTAGGAATCCTACTAGGACAGATTGAAATTTTAGTTTGTCCTAGGACAAACTGAAATCCTACAAGACATTAGGATCTGAAGATTGGAATTCCAATCTGTCCTAGGAGAATTTGCAATCCTACTGGGACAGATTGTAATTCTATTTGGAAGTGGGATCTGAAGATTCGAAAAATACGGCAAAAAATATAAGAATTCTGTCAGGACAATCTCGAATTCTATTAGCAGAATGTCAGATTATATCAAAATGTATGGAAAATAGACTGAATCATTTCACAGCCAAAATTCCAGTCAATTTCAGCATAGGTAAGCATACAATTTTGCCATCACTATTCCAGCTGAATTATTTTCATATCTTTCATATCTATATCAGTGTAAGGAAAAACCTTTGTAGTATTACTTGTTTGAAATTTTGAAGTTAGCTGTAGACTAACATTAGTGTCACTATTGAGTAGTATGTAGGACATTTAAGTATTAGAAAAATAACTGACAAAACCTCTGTAGTATTACTTGTTTGAAATTTTGAAGTTAGCTATAGACTAAGTTCATTGTCACTATTGAGTAGTATGTAGCACCTTTAAGTATTAGAAAAAAACAACTGACAAAACCTCTATAGTATTACTTGTTTGAAATTTTGAAGTTAGTACTATAGACTAAGGTTATTGCCACTTAACTAGTGAGTAGTATGCAGCACATTTAAGTCTTAGAAAAAGTCTTTGAAGCTTAGCTATAGAATATTAGATTCAAAGTCTGTGTAAATTCTGAATAAAATCGTGGTTTGTAAGAATATTGTTGTTTCTATAGAATATTAGATTCAAAGTCTGTGTAAATTCTGAATAAAATCATGGTTTGTAAGAATATTGTTGTTTCTTTTACTGTTAACCCTACCATCTAGACCAGGGGGCAGCAAAATGCCAATGCCAACTTTAACATTGTACATTTTCTGAATGGCTTGGCAACAATTAGATAATAATAAAATTGTATGTTG
Organism: Sphaeramia orbicularis; assembly: GCF_902148855.1. Taxonomy (NCBI): domain Eukaryota; kingdom Metazoa; phylum Chordata; class Actinopteri; order Kurtiformes; family Apogonidae; genus Sphaeramia; species Sphaeramia orbicularis. The sequence goes on from NC_043957.1 coordinate 36,873,001, forward strand.
CCATGGCAACGAGTTGTTTACAGGTACGTTTTTCAAATTCTACCAATTTCTGAATACAAGTGTGTCTCATTTACATACCAATGACAGTTACAAACGGCCATTGAATAAGGTTGGACCAGATAGGACAGCTGGCATCCTGGTTACAATGTGTATTGACCTAAGGGCCATATACTGTATCTAAGATATGAAAATAATTCAGCTGGAATGGTGATGGCGAAATCGTAGGACAGACTGAAATTCCAAAATTCCAATCTTCAGATCCCACTTCCAAATAGAATTACAATCTGTCCTAGGAGGATTGTAAATTCTCCTAGGACAGATAAGAATTCCAATCTTCAGATCCTAATTTCTTGTAGGATTTCAGTCTGTCCTAGGACAAACTAAAATTTCAATCTGTCCTAGTAGGATTAGTAATCCTGCTAGGACAGATAGGAATTTTAGTTTGTCCTTGGACAAACTACAATTACTATCTGTCCTAGTAGGGTTAGGAATCCTACTGGATTTCAATCTCTACTGTGACATATATATATATATATATATATATATATATATATATATATACATATATATATATATATATACATATATATATATATATATATATATATATATATACTCTTCCAGATCATGCAGAAAGTCTGTACAGCGCCTTTTAAAGCAAGAGATCTTTTGGGTAAACAGTGTCCCCTTTAATTGAAAAGGTAGATTGTTTTTTTATTTTTTAAATTTTCTTTCTTTTTTTGTTGAACGTTCTCTAAAAAGTGAAGGGATTTTCTTTTTAGGCATATGACGTGTTACATTTTCAAACACTCTTTTTGATAAGTGTATTTAAACAAGCGATTGTCTTTTTTTATTTGGATGATATTTATTTTGGGGCAACATTTTAAAACCGAACATTGAATTGAATTTTTTGATGTTGCTCTGTTCTATTTTGAGACCTTTTTTTTGTTGAAGTCTATTTTATCTGAGGAAATTATTATTATTATTATTATTATTATTATTTTTAGTCATCCAAATTAATTTTATTTCTTTGTACTAATTTACTTTTATTAGAAGTTTTTTTTATTCTTTGGAGATTGTTTTTTTTTTCATACAAGTTAATTTTTATTTAAGGGGTACATTTATTTTTCAGATACTTCTTTTTAAATAAATCACAATCTCTCTTTTTTTTCTTATAGTGGATACTTTTCTGAGCTGGTGCCCTTCTGGGCAACAGTAATTTATAGAAATAGACAGTGAATCTTATTTTCAGGTGCTTATGTAGTGCATTCATAAAAACAGAATTACGAATATGCTGAAATTAGATCTTCCTAAATCCCTTAAATTGTAGACATGGGGATCTTTATAACAATGGATAATCCCCCAATGAGTGGCCAACTAATGGCTTAATATCACAATATAAGATGAGACTTTAACTGCACACGTGCTTCTCATTTAAAACCATGTAATACACATCACTGAAGTGTATTTTCTTATGCCTGTATATATTGCCTGGTCATTGACGTATGTTCTGGCTTCCTGTTCCCGTCATTTCCACCCATCTGTAGCTCTCTATGCCCCCACCTCCTGTTGGGTTTCTGAGACAGAGCAGAGTAATGGAACAGAGAATGAATCCAGACACTGATCAGCTTCCCCGCTGGACTTAACAAAAACTCTAGTAAACTGCAGAAAATCCCATTACTCCAGTGCCTGTGGTCCAATTATGTTCTTTTGGATATCTGCTTTATAAAGTATTGGAAGAAAAAATATGAAGTGATTATCAGACTTGTGCAGTGGTTAATAACTTTGATATGTGGCTTCCATATATATATATATATATATATATATATATATATGTATAGTTCAATTCAGTTCAATAGATATTTCTTTCTCCACTCACTTGCACTCTACACACGTTGCATAAAAAGTAATGAAAGATGCTGTGGACGATGTTGTGAGGGAGTATGGGATCATGGGAACTGTTTTCATGGTGATTCAGATGAAATTGTCGTGTAGCTCAGGCATAAGTCATGTTTTATTCACATTACATTAAGTGATGTTTGTAGACGTTATTGTCCTGTCAGTAACACAACTACAAATAATGTTAAATGTTAATGTTCTCTGTGGATTTCTCTTCATTTCAACATTGTTAGAAACATTTGACAGATGAATGAATATACGCAAATCAACAAAGTATGTGCCACAAATCTGGTTGTTTTAAAGATACTGTTACCCCTAAAAGCTGGAATCAAATATTTTTACCTCTTTTCATGAAATGATTGTAACAGTATGTTTTATTTTTCTATACATGTATACATATTTATAAGAATATATGTATATGTATGTTATGTATATATAATTTGGTGCAAGTCTGCCTGGTGTGAATGGGTGAGTGTATGGGTGTTTGTGTTGTTTTGATTCATGTTCTTTATGTATGTTATTATTTACTTTGTTTACCTTTCATTATAAAACTTGAATACCAATAAAAAAAAAAATGTTAAAAAAATATTGTAACAGTATGATTTATTGTTGATAGATAAAGTGTATCAGGAACTCTGTAAGTGGGAAATCACTGTACCAGGTCAAAGGTGATTACTGATGTGCATTAATAGGAATAAAAACATAAATGTGTCTGAAAACAAAATTATTCCAACTTTACAGACAACAGTATATTTTAAAGCAGACATGTCACATACTACAGCATCAACTGTTCCATGCTATTGGTTGCTTTTCTTTCTCTTCACCTCTCCTTCGCTTTCACTGGTAAAGGCCACTTTTGTAATGTTAATCATCTAAAATTATGCTTAAACTAATTTAAATGCCAAAAACGTCTGTGTTGGTGGATGGATATCTAATTAAGCATGTTAGAAAAGGAAGATGTTTGTATAAATACGAGGATGTTTCATGTGTTTGATATGATGCTCTCCCTCTTCATGCATACACCCTCTGCAGATGGATAGTTGTGTGTCCATACAAATGTGTGTGTGTGTACATGTGTGATTAGAGTTTCAAGGCTGCTCAGGGTATCTGGATGTGTTCCTGACTTAATCAGAAAGCTGCATCCTGTGGAGAGCCTCTCGCTGCTTCACGCTGAACATCAGAGGCAGTTGCTGTGGCGATATGTCACCATGGGGAGAGGTTTCTGCTCTGAAAATGAACCCCTCAGCCCTATTTTTTTTCTTTCTTTGGAGTTCAGTAATGAAATGAATCGCTCTCTTCAGGATATGGGTCAGTCTGCATTTCCCCCTTAACCCCCCCCCCCCCTCGCTCTCTCTACCATCTGGCTGAGATGGGCTGCTCCATCACTGTCACAAGGTGCCCAGATTAGATGCCAAAACCACTAATAAAGACAAGAGACACATTCCACCACCTTATAAATACTTGTGTGTGCTTTGACATTTACAGATTACCATGTGCTGATACTGTATGTTTCCTTCTGTGTGTGTATACTGCATCAGATTACAAATGATTCTGTTCATGATTTGTCTGAGATGAAGCGCTTACTCACACATTAGACACACAAATAGCAGAATTATAGGCTCTCATGTACTTTTTTTCTCCCTCATGTCATGTTTTCTGAATATAATATCTGTTGAAACATGTAACTGTGTCACACAAAATTCCTTCTTAATGCTCAGTTCATCGCTGTATATAATATATCTTCCCTGTGCACTGGTGTGAGAAAATCTACACTACAGTTACCTGAGAAACAGTTTCCACCTCAAGAGAGAAAAGATAACAACTCATTCAGGCGTACAAGGTGAGACAGAGTCACACATTTTCATTTTACTTAAAGACAAGATGTTTGGGAAAATAGTTGATTTGTTAAAGATGAACTGAACCAAATAATGTATAATGATTTAATTCCACACAGACACACTCAATTGTAATTAGCTTCACAATTGAAACGATAATAAAAGATGTAGTTTCATGATGTTGTGATGTAGTGTGGGATTGCGGTAGATGTTTCACAACCAAAGCCTAAAAGCCACAGAAAGAAATCATGTTTACAGGTAAGGAAACATTAAATTTATATTCACATCAAACTCATAAGTCCTAGTAATGTTAGAAACAACAGAATTCTACTGACAGACTGAATGAAAATAAGGGTTTCTCTGGATTTGAGCCATGTTATTGTAATGCAAATACATAAATGAGATAAATATACAATATAGACCTCCACTGACATAGGTCTTTTTATTTATTATGTGGGCATGTTGGATATGATGGCTCTAATATGTTAAAATACACACTACACCTAAATCTACGTATCAGTGTATTTCTAAATATCGTGCAAAATGTGTGATCTGAAATAAAGAAAACTTGTGGCTTCTCATTTCTAAAACAACCATCAGTTTGATAAAGAGCATAAAGACTGGACTGTGTTTCAATGGAAAAAGGTCATGTGGTCTGATGAGTCCAGACTGACCCTGTTCCAGACTGATGGATGCATCAGGGTGAGAAGAGAGGCAGATGAAGTGATTACCCATCATGCCTAGTGCCTACAGTACAAACCTGTGGAGGCAGTGTTATGATCTGTGGTTGGTTATGTTGGTCAGGTCAAGGTTCAGCAACATGATGGGCCTGATTTACTAAAGGTTTGCTTGTGTAAAAATGTGCGTAAACTTGACTGTGCACGCCAAAACACGTTGAAGCTTATGTACTAACAGGACGTTCCAAGGGTTACGTCTCTCAAATGAACAAAACAGCTCGTGCAACCCATTTAGCATGTTTCCCATGATGAATATGTAAAATGGGCATTTCTGCCAGAATGCACAAAATTATTGGGAGGAGTAGATGCAAATATTTATTTAGCATGCAAAATATGATTTACCGAACCTGAAACTGACTGCGGTGGCTTATTTTGCATCCATACTTAGTACGTATGAAACAGTGGCAGCTGCTTGTCCTTCAGAGAGGGGAAGCTCATTGTCGGCTTACATCAAAAGAAATTGTCAAGTTATTTAAACATACATTCGGCCCTCTGTTCCTTTTTAAGAAAATGGTCAGTGACCTTATCGTACCAAGTAGGCGTCTTTTCCAGGGACTTGACCAGTGTCCTCTCAATGTCCAGCAGAGCTAGGCTGTTTAGACGGCCTTGGCCCATTGTGTTGTGGGTGTAGGGCTTCAGCCTTTTTAAACAAGAGATACTCCTTTCACTCCGACAGAGCCGACAGTTTGATTGATTTAATTATCTACAAAATTATGTTAAACTCAAACAAGAAATGATTAAATTATGGAACTGAAACAAGAAAACGCTGAAATTATGTTAAATTGAAACAAGGAAGTCCAATGAGTGTGTTTTATTTACAGTGCAAGAAATGAATGAGTAATTTCGTAGTGGTTTCTCTCTCGATTTCACAGCAGAATGCACAACGGTATTAAACTGAACTGTGTCAGTGAAGGAGTACATCTCAAATAGCTGTCAATCAAACGGGATTCAGCCTTTCGACTGATCCTCCAATTAGCGCTTGAGATTCTGGCGGCCAGCCCAGCTGAACTCCGCCCACAGCTCCATTCACCCCCAGAGACGCCCAGCATCCAGGGGCGGGACAACTTCATGGCATTTATCCAATTACCGTCCAGTTTTGAGGCAATGAAAAAAACTGTTCCACTCAGTCCCGTTGTAGTGCATGGACGCTGAGTGTCGACAGGCAAATGCACTGAGCAGAGATCGTATGAGAAAACAGCGCAACAGGAATGTATGAGAAGTGAACAACATCGAGTCAGCTGATTTGTGATAAAGCTGATTCTGAACGAACTCGTCTGTGAGATGAACGTCTTCTAACACATTTGTAGTTAATGAAATGTCAACACAACCGTACATATTTAACCATTTAATTTTCGTAATTTTAGGGGAAGCCGGGTTTGCCTTGCACTCTGTGAGAAATCGCCTCTGGTCTGAAAGGCAGGTTTAAACTGGTACAGCTTCGCACAAAACTAGCTGCGGTTGTTGTGGAGAGGAGGTGGCATAGGCACAACCAACGGCAACACAGTACGAATCTTTTCTACTCACAACATTTTTGGAATGATGGAAGAAAAAATAATTGAGATGTATGGCCTCCCTGGCAATGCCATTTTAGAACATCTAGATGAACTAGGGGGTGATTTGGGGAAGTCACATGGAGGAGTTATGCAATGCCTTCTATGACAAAACTCCTCCCATCGTTACATTCTAGCATCTGGATCATTCCAGTGCACTGTTGCCATTAGTGCTGGTGTATCCCAGAACAGTTTTTCCAGTGTACCGTCTCCATGACGACAACCAGTAGTGCACACAAAATCCTCATTTAAATAGGGCGGTCTCCAAGACTTTGCACCTGTTGTCATTTGCACAGGCAATCTTAGTTGATCACCTGTGACATGCAAATCAATAGCACGCACATTTTTGAATGCGAGCAAGCAAATTTACGCCTGTTATATAGTAAACTAAGCCCTATGTGTCCATAAAATGAAGTCAGCTCAACCTGAATATACTACATAATGACCAGATCTGAACATCAGTGGATTTTTTTCTTTGCTGATGACACAGACATATTCAAAGACGACAATCCCAGGACTCATCAGGTGGTTATGGGAGCATGGGATGTCGTTGTCACATGTGGATTTGCCACCTCAGATTCCAGACCTGAACCACACTGAGAATCTTTGGGACGTGATCAAGAAGACTTTACTGACTCTCCCATCATCTATATAAGATCTTGGGCAAAAATGAATTCAACTGTAGATTGAAATAAATGTTGTGCCAGTTATTTTGACTTTGCATGAGCATTGCATGGCATAAACGACGGCAACAAAATATTATGTATGTGACTGTCTTTTGGTCATGAAGTACACTTATGGAGCAACAAATACAAACTCTCAACATAAAATAACTTAGTAACTGTTTGTTTTTGAGATGAATCCTGCCCCTCATAAATGCACAGGCCAACCAATTTGTGTAAGTAAGTGACCCGATAAATACTGCTGTTTAAGAGCCTGGTATCAAACGCTGGCATTGACCTTTCTGCAGCACCTTAATTGCAGGTCAACAGGGTTTTGACTGGACAAATTACAAGTCAGCCCCTATTTTCTTGATTAGTTTGTCCTGTTTGGGCAGCATGCCACTTGGCTCTCAGAGCTTGTTGCTGCCATGATCCAAGTGATTACAGGAAATGGGGTTTGGGAGATGAAGTCACTCTTAAACAAAAAGAAGAACAACAACATATAGCCTGTAATTGTCACAGTGTTTTTCATTCAGTGTGTGCTCTCTGGCAAAGTAAGAGTGTGCTTTTCAACCCCAAGTGCTCAAGAAAAACTGTTGTTTTATTGTAAAAGTGTGGGATAAATAGATCTTATATCAAACAGCTGAGATATTGTTTGCCTGTGTATCAAATTTGAACGGTAAATCATAAAATTACTGCACAGCTAAAAGTCTTCTTCGGAGGTTTCAGAAGTAAAAATGCAGCTTTTATTGCACATAAATGAAATACATTTTGTGACATTTTATTTGTCTGGAGTCCATCTGTGACCCTGTAAGTATAGACCTCAAGGCTAAGATTTAAATGCAGAGTACTAGGGCTGCTCGATTATAGAAAAAAAAAATAATCACGATTATTTTAGCAGTAATTGAAATCACGATTATTAAAAACGATTATTTGTTAACCTTAAAGTTGTTTATTTTTTTCTTGCAAAACAATGTAAAATATACTCTTTAAACAGAAATAAAGCTTTTAACCACTAAAACAAAGTATTTTCACTTTCGTACAAAACAAAAAAATCTTTGAAATCAAATAAGTGTACTGTAAATTCAAGTATGTTTCCTTTTGTAAACAAATAGTGCACTGTAATTAAACTGCTATAGACTTGCCATAGAACTGTACCAAAAAAAAAACAAAACCTCATGTAAAGTGCAAATTATAAATTCAAGTATGTTCAATGTAGTATGAAACATAGCAAATTCAGTGGCGTGCCGTGAGGTTTCAGTTAAGGCCTTCTGTATACATCAGCCATCTACAGGGTGTCCCATAAGTCTCCGTACATAGGAGACATAATACATATCGTTCTAACATGTACTTCTTTATATTTCTTCTTTATAGTTCTTCAGCAGTGGAGGGCACGCATTGAAATGTGTTCCCGACAAAATGGCAGTCATATAGAGCATATTATATAAATAAAAATGGTTTATGTCAAGAAACGTTTATTTTTCCTATGTATGGAGACTTATGGGACACCCTGTAGAATACGCATGTTAGGGTTATACGGGTTAGGTTAATACGGGAGTTGCAGCGTAAAGAGATTCGGAGACTGAAGATTGCATTGCGGACGAAGTTGTTTTTATGCGTTTTAGTTTTTCATGAGATAAAGAATATGATAATGGTGGCGGTGGTTCAACTTTAGATGGTTAAAAAGGTTTGTTGTGTTACCGGTCGGTGCGGACACAACTACGAAACACTTTTTGCACGTGATGTGTTTTTGCTCTTCGTCTTCTTCATCACACCCAAAGTGATTCCATACAATTGAATTTGACTTGCCTTTTTTGTTTACCAAGCACTTCTGCTGTGATTCTACTGCCGTTTTCCAGACCGCTAGGTACAACTTTCCTCTTGGGGTGGACCTGCTGGCTAGCTGGCAGCAGTAGCTTAGAGGGGGGTGGGGCAGAGCGGCTCATGGTAGCTTGCGTGCGCGTGAATTAAAACAACTCAAAATTAATAATCGTTTTTTCTCGATTACATAATTTTTGTAATCGTTGCGTGTAATAATCGAAATCGTAATTGAATTTCGATTAATTGCACAGCCCTACAGAGTACTATAAAAGTTGTCTAAAAATATCGCAGTACACCCATGCTTAAAAAACCTCACACTTACATCAGCAGTGGTGTTTTCACTTATAATGATTCTGCTTCTCTTCTCTGTATTTTCTAGTGAGTGCCGTCAAGTCAGGATCTCGTCAAAATAACCCAAACAGATAGTGTATCTAATCATCGATTTTAAGGTGAAACAAAACCAACAGGAGGATCTCAGAGCTGTCACTCAGCTTCAGTCCGTACACAATTTTCACAGAATGTGGAGAAAAGGTCTAATCAAGCCATGAGTGGAGGATGTTTCTCAAGTTTTTCCTGCAGGCAGACTACTGCTATTTGCAGCATCTTTGGTTGCCATTGTGACTCTGGTGCTTTTTAAAACGTCATTCCCATTTCCCATGAACTGAGACGTTTGCTATTGTGATTCCTAGCATTTCTGGTGTGTCTCCTGGTTTCCAGAAATAGGGGAGTAAGTTCGGAACATCTGTGAAAAAAAAAAAAAAAAAATGCCCCGACTGTAGGGATATATGCCTGAATACATTAAAGATGTTGATTGCTCTTGAGTTGGTTTTCATGAATAATTTTTACTGTTTAGTGAAGAAAACAAACTGAATTAGTGTGAGACAGGCACAAAGCAGTGTGGGAATGGAAAGGCTGGAGTAAATAAAGCATGAGAGACAAGAGGTGAGCTGTTATATAATGGATATGTCTGTGTCTATGTGTAATGCATATAAGACCTTGTCACCAACTTAAGTTTGTATTTGTTGTTCAATAGTCAATTAGAGGCTTCTGATGACACAAATTCATTATCCGCTGACCTAGAAAATCATTTTGTTGTGTTATTATTGTTGCATTTGCCACCATTACTTACATAAAATAAGTAAATCCAGTTTAGACTCATGAGTCACATTCTGCCTTTTCTGCAAGAACTTATTGGTCTGTTGGGACTAGGCTTTTAGTTTGTGTTTTTTGTACCCATTTTCTTCTGATTCTTTTCTGTAAATGAACAACACAAAACAACATCCAACGTTTTTGGGTCAAGATACCTTATCACCTGTTTCACATTAAAAACAAGACTTCAACTGAGGGCTACATGATATCTATTTATTTTTATTTTATTCAACCTTTATTTAACCAGGTAAGTTAGTTGAGAACCGAGTCTCATTTACAATAACAACCTGGCCAAGAGGCAGCACACAAACAGAATGAGTAGTAGCACAGGTTGCATGTACAAACAACAGAACAGATTAAATATACAACAAACAATCAAACAAACAGTGGAATATTATTTTAGTTTAGCTGGTTGAATTCTTAAGTTTAACCCTTTCATGCATAGTGGTCACTACAGTGGACAGTTACTCTACAGCTTTACTCTTGTATATTCATGAGTTTTGTTGTTTTAGTTCCATATCAACCAACACAGTGGACACTTATGCATCATCTCATAAACTGCAATTCATACCATTGTTGTAACTTTGCTGTTCTTGATTGGTTCTTGAGTGGAAATCAATTGTTAATATTTATTTTTTGCATATTATCTCCATGAAGTGAGTAATAATTAGTATTAGAATATGTTAAAATGTGAGAAAACATCAGATTAGCTGCATTAAACATGGTTTCATTTCACTGTTTTCATATCACTTTATGATATTGGGTTTTAAATACATGTTTCTTTGCTTCAAGAATAAAATTCATGGTGTAGCTGAGTGGACATTTTTGTAACTCCATGAAAAACAGGTTGATTTAAAAAAAATTCAATCACATTGTTTTTTTTTCATGCCTAAAGAGGAATAAAAACACTCAGGAAAAAAAAATCTTGATTAAGGTTCTCATAATTCATGCATGAAAGGGTTAATCACATATTAGTCGGTATTAGTATTAGTATTAGTTAGGAGTCTTGTGTGTCACTGGTTAGTGTTAAAGTTCTTTGGATAGGTCACATCTCGGTCACATACTAAACTGACAGATTTATGATCACAGGACACACACATACAAACATACACATGCCCACAGACGATCGTAAACAACTAGGAATTAAGAGGTAAACACGAAATAAGGGGTTTTGCATAGAGTTGAGGAATTACATCTGCTTGATTTTAGAGTCAGATCACACCAGTCCATTTTCTGTAACCCAGCCCACCTAGTACAAGGGGGTCAGCCCATAGTTTGAAGATCAGTTTACAAGGATTATAAAAATGATGTGCATTGGAATGTCTAGATCCATTTTCCCTGCTCAGGGTGTGGATCCTCAGCTGAGTTATATTTTGTTTGTGATCAGATCAAGTCAACAATAAATTTATGAAGATGAGACCTAAAAGAATCTGGACTTTTTCTTGGAGCTGCCAACAAAAGAACACACTAACAACAGGATGGGCAGCAGAATCAATCACAATGACATGTAACAAATAGAAAAGCTAAAAACAGGTGTAGTGGTCCAGAAGTGTATCTCTCACTGATCTTTTAAATGACGAGTATGAATGAGGTGAGTTTTAAGGATCGTTGCAAAGAATTCCAGTCATAAGCGGCAGAAAACTGGAATGATGATTGACCCAGAGGGGAACTGGCTTTGGGAATGAGGAGGTTAGTGAAACTGCTGGAATGAAGGGGACGGATGGAGTTTTGAATGACGAGTAGTGAGCATAGGTAAGGTGGTGTTTTAGCTTTAAGGGTTTTGTAGATGTATAGCAACAGGTGTAATTGTCTACAGGAGTGAAGGGAAGGCCAGTTGACCAGTGAGTACAGACTGCAATGGTGAGTGTTGATGGGAGCTCTGGAAGCAAAGTGGATAGTAGCGTTGTAGATGGTGTTTAATATCTGACCAAATCTACCAAATCACCATAGTCGAATAGTGGAAGGACAATCATTTTGACGTGATAGAGTTTGGCAGAGTGTGTAAATGAAGATTTATTTCGAGAGAAAAAGCCAATAAAGGATAAAAAAAAAAAAAAACATGATTAGATAAAAACTGCAAGAGACACTAACACTAACTGTGTGAAAACATTGACTCAACTATATTAACTACATTCTAGCCATAATCTGATTAATGGACATTGCAAAGTGTTCTATGACTTCTGGTCTCGCAAATTTTTGTCAGTGAATGGCGAGATGGTGGTGCAGGTGGTGCAGTGGATAGCACTCATACCTCACAACAAGAAGGTCCAGGGTTCAATTCCAACACCAGCTGATGGGGGTGGGACCTTTCTGTGGAGTTTGCATGTTCTCCCTGTGTCTGGGTTCTTTCTGGGTACTCCGGCTTCCTAAGACATCCACTGATAGGTTAATCAGTTAATCTAAATTGTCCATAGGTGTGAATGTGAGAGTGATTGTTTGTTCTGTGATGAACTGGCAACATGTCTAGGCTGTACCCCGCCTTCACACATAAGTAGCCCCATAAGACCCCAGTGAGGATAAAGCAGGTTCAGAAAATGAATGAATGAATGAAGGGAACAAACGTGCATGTGATATAGTAAGGGGAAATTAAAGCACAGTCATGGTGAGACCACACAAAATGTTAATGTTAGATTCATGATAGACTGTGAGTAGACTGTCGGATTTTAGGACGATGCAAGCTATAAATTAATGTGATGGGTTTTTATGTAAATATTCAGTATTACTGAAGAACAAAATGTGGGTCTGCTAATGATTTGTTGTTTCTTTTGTCATGATGAAGAAGTTGCAGCAGAAATGTATAAGAAGTGTCTTTTTTAATTAAGGGTATGGTTTGACTAAAATTAACATATGGTGTATTCAAATCACTGGCAAAGTGCTGCTTTCAAAACATTACACTTTTAATTATATGCAGTTTTATGCTGTGTATATGCAAATTGAATATAATGCTAATTAGTAGTTTTATTTCTTTTAGAGCAGCAGCTGGTTCTGGTCATGGGGGCAGCTGCTGGGCTCACCTCTTGATTTGTAGTTGTATCAGGTTTCCAGGAGATAAAAGATGTATTTTGTATATAGTTCTGGATATCTACTGATGGCATGACTCCATTGTATTGAACTGCTGCTGATTAGTGTGCAATCGTTCTACAAAGAACAACTTTTAACTTCTTTCATTTAAAGGTGCCCTGCCACACAAAACCATTTTACTTGTATTTTTTGAAATCTGTTCGGTCCATAGGTGTTAGTGTTATGTAGTGAAAGTGAAAATGAACCGCTACCTCCTCTGTCTGCTATTACCACTGAAAAGAAATAAGCAGAGAAATCAGGCCAATTATTAAAGCTGGTCAGTGTGATGTGTTAATGCCTGAGCTCATTACTATTCATGAGCTCACCCAGGTGAGACCACGCCCACAGAATTCGTCTAGCTCAGTGACAGTTTTTGTATACAGCATGGATGGCTGAACGTCAACGCTCTTGTGCGCTATGCTCGAACAGAACATCAACAATGCACATGTTGCCCAAGAACCCAGAGTTGAGGATCAAATGGCTTCAGTTTATTTTTGGAACAATGCCACAGCACTATAATTCGAAATTAACTCTCTGTTCCTCACATTTTGAAGAGAGTGACTTCATCAACTTTTGCGAGTTCAGCAGAGGCTTCACAATAAGGTTGCTGTTGAAGCCTGGAGAAGCACCATTACGGCAGTCTAGTGAAAAGCCAGGCTCTCATTGGCTAGCTGTTAGCCAATCAGAGTCAACTGGCGCAAATCGAGGTGAATCTTCCAGCAGGTTTTCTAAACCACGTTAGAATGGCTTGAAACTGAGTCCATGGTAGAACTTCAGCCATTACCACAAAAGTAATGAAATCCATGTGGCAGGGCACCTTTAATAGATTTCTGTGACTCTGTAATAAATCAGCCAGTCATGTTATTTTGACCAACTTAACTTCATTAGTGATTATTCACCTTTAAAGCCACAGTAAAATAACGTAGTAAAACACACACACAAAATACAGCCTTCCACCACACCAGCATGACTCTTAACAGAAACGGTACATTTTTAATAAGTTAACATTTATTAGAGTGCTGCTGTATTACATTGCATTACATCATACCGTAGGTGTCTCTCTCTCAGATCACTCAGTGTAAGCAGGGTAACAGTGTAACCAACCTGTAATACATCCACATTATGAATTTCTCACTTCTGACCTAAATACACACTTCTGATACTCTTTAACACCTGTTCACGCAGTCTTTACCCTCTATTCCTTTGGCTGGCTAATGATATCACATCAGAGAGGTGGGGAGTAAATGAAAAAGAGAAACTAGCCGGAGACAGAAGGGTCTATTTTTACCACAGTGGTCTGCTCCCAGTGGTTGCCACGACAACCACTGCGCCATTGTTTAATCATATTTATAGGGACGAATTTATACTGGAACATCACATGGAGCTCAAACCCCTTCATGTGAAATAAAAAAAACCCCAAAAACTACAACATTAATGAAAAGTTTCAGTGAACAGAAGAGAAAAATATCCAGCTAAAAAGTTCAAACCACACTGTTTCCTTCCCCAGTTGCCCATGAATACTAATTTTTGTCTTTTTTTCCCCCAGTATAACATTATGGGTTCTTTACGTTGCTTTGTAAAAATGTTTGTCTCTGATGCTATAAGTTGTCGCTTTGCAGCTTAACCAGGTCACTTCACTGTGTTGCTTCGCAGCAGGAGAAAACTCTCAGTGTGCATCTGCACCAGAGGAGACAAAACACTAGCCCTGAATACCTCCTTTTGTCAGACTTTTGGTAACTGTTGGAGCACATAGGAGTGCACCATCAAGTATAGGGTGATGCACCAGGAGCTGTCTTTACGTCTAGACAGGCTCCATTCATTTGGCTGCATGTGCTCAAATTCTGAAAGTTATTTTCATTTTCTTCACTCATAAATTTGCACCACGTCCACACTAATGTTGATTTTCTGCAAAACTGATATTTCTCTCTACATCTGGGCTTCTTGTCAACATGTAAATTGAGTTTTAGGTCACAAAAAAACAGTTAAAAAGTGATAGATATTTTTTAAAAACTCTGGTGTGTGTGTGTCCATATAGGCAGGGGAAATAGAGAGATTGGGAAATGGTGGTGTCACCCCATTTTGCACATGCCTATTTTTGCTTTGTGCACTGAATATTCACTTAAAACATCAAATCGGTGTATGAATTAGTGTATGACCTGCAGAAGTTGTACATCAGCATGGATACCTTAGGAAACAGACTAGCATTACAGTGTAATCCACATAATGTAAAAAATCCACCTCAACAACCCAAACCAACACTTAAGTTAACTTCCTAGGTTCATAACTTTACTTGTTTCTTGCTGTTCACCTTAATGCTATATTAAAGCTTTTGCATCTGCTACATTCACCATTATCCACAACTGAAACAATGGTGTGTCTGACCATTAATACCTATTTTTGTAGTTGTTTTTGTGTTGTTGGATGAGATATTTAGTAAAATGAAGACTGAGTGGACAGACGAAGAAAATATCTGTTACTGTGGAGCAGATCAGTACTCATCGCTCTGAAACCAGACTACCATGCCAACATGGGTGGCCATGTTGTTGGACAAGTATAGAAAATTCAGATATATTTACCTTGAATTGAGGAAAATTAATTTATTTGTTTATTTTTAATTGATTTATTTCAAATATGGAAATGATACAAGCTTTCTGATTGCTACTAATTGACTTCTTTGCGCAACATAATATAGAAATGAAAATTCAAGGAAGCAAAAA
This sequence comes from Sphaeramia orbicularis, assembly GCF_902148855.1. Classification (NCBI taxonomy): domain Eukaryota; kingdom Metazoa; phylum Chordata; class Actinopteri; order Kurtiformes; family Apogonidae; genus Sphaeramia; species Sphaeramia orbicularis. The sequence goes on from NC_043957.1 coordinate 36,888,431, forward strand.
ATAATAAAACACAAAGAATCATTTTCAAAAAGGAGTGAGAAGAAGCATAGCTTATTAGCTCTCACCCCTTTGTCTAAACAATCCACATATACCATCATATACATATATATACATGCACATACACTTCCATATACATACATACACGTATATACATATAAACATATACATATCCATGTACATACACTTACATATACATGTACAAATACATATATACACTGTTACATACAATCACATATACATTCACAGAGGCATCTCTGCCTCTAATCCCTTTGCCATATCAATGAATAAATGACAATAGTCAGTAACGATAATTATCATTGATAAACTGTAACTGCTAAACAAAATATTTTTGTACATTTTCTTAAACTGGTTAATATTTGGACTTTGCTTGAGTTCCTCACTTAGATTGTTCCGTACCTTGACACCAGAAATAGATAAACAAAAACTTTTTAAGGTTGTTGTCCTGTTTTTGATTTTGAAGTTATGTTCTCCACTTAATTGATAACCTCTCTCCCGATTTCTTAAAGATTTTTGGGTATTTTTTGGTAATTGTCTGTTTTTTGCCTTGTCCATGATTAGTGCTGTTTGGTAAGATACGATGTCAGTGAATTTCAGTAGTTTTGACTGTCTAAAAAGTGGATTTGTATGTTCCAGTTACTGAAACTTGTGACCAGTCTTTAACACAATCAAACTTAAAAAAGGAATATATTAATAATAAGAAAAAAGGTTGAGCTGCCTGATTTAATTTTGCTTTAGGACTTTTCAGCTTTATCGACAAGTTTAAAATATCCTCAAAAGAGTTGGAATATAAAAATTTTTATGACTGTAATGAAGTAATTCTGATACTTTTAACAGGATAACTAGTAATTTGTAACTTATTATAGGCTCAGTACATGATGAGTGACTAATTCTGTACCGAATACATGATCAAAGTACACATTATATGACTGCATTATTTACAGTATTATCAGAATTGTGATTTTATTCTTTCACCATAGATCTAGCTTTTAGACAGAAATAAGTGGAGTAAATGGGATGAGAGGAGAGAGATGAGAGATAGAACGATATGATATTAATAAAGAGAAAGAGGCTGACGAGCTGTCATGAGTTCGAAGCCAGAATGTGGGTGGTGATATCGACTGGTGTTTCATTACCCTTGAATAGACTATTGATCAGCCAGTTATGATGCCTTGTGTGTTTCTGACACACTACTGTGCACACACATAAGCTGGGTGTGGCGAGAACTGGCTGTCTGTCAAACAAATGATTGATCGGCATATACTGGGGCATTTAGTTTTTTTCTATCACTCTGACACGCACAGATGCCCACACCAAAATACACAATCAAACCAGTGTACAAGATTCCTCCCACGCCCACACCCTGTCTGTCTCTCCCATATACACATAAACACTCACACACCAACACACAATACCTTCTGTCTCTCTCATCTACAGCCTCCCATCACAATGCTATCTTCTCATTATGTCTCCTTTGTGTCCCTGCCCCACTGCTAAGAGCGATGGGGCCAGAACTCCTATTGTTCCAGGCCCAGTCTATCAAGCTGCAGTGCCGCCTTATCAAAATGAACATTACCATAACACTGGACCCGCTGGCATCTCAGACGCAAGGAAAAGGAAATACCAAAGGTGAGCTGAGCAAAGACCACAATACAGTTGCACATAATGGTGTCTTGACATTTCCAGAGCGACAAGTAATAAAAGGCTAATAGCTTTCTTGGCTTGTGCTTGTCTATGTGTGTTTTTATGTTTCTATTTTTTTTCCCCCGTAACGCTCCATGCTTACGTGGTGCAAATGTTTGTCCAGCCTTGTTGTGCTTCTAATTACAGCTAGATAACCCTCCGGCTAATATGAAAACTCTTATTTGGATGATGGAAGAGACGAGCATTCATTATGTCAAGATGAAAATATCAGGAAATGAGAGCTGACGTCGACAGTGTTGTCTGAGGCTGATGAAAGAGCAGTGAATATTTTTAGTATGATGATGCAACAGATAAATTAATCTATTGTTGTGTATGTGTGCACATAATGTCAGTCAGTGTGCGTGTGTGCATTTTCAAGTCACCCACTCTTCAAATATTCATCAGTCTATTCCACTCTATACAAATTTGATCTACAGCATCACAGTAAATGCACAATGTGTGTATGTTTTTCCAAATACCTTTTCCATCTTTTCTCATTTTGCTCACACACATACTTGAGCAGTGGTCACCCTATTGGTATTCAAAGTCACTTCCATCGTGTCTTAGACAGGAGTGTGTGATTATGCTTTGCTCTGTCTTTGGCTTGACACCCTCCCTCTGTCTGACTCCCATCTGTCTGTCCATTTTTGCTATGTGGCTTCATTGTTAATTAGAAGCATTAACACAAAACAGAGAGACAAAGACCTCTGGCTCTCACTATACAGCTCTTACTGGAGCTGATAAAGGCACTTAGATAATGGGTGTGTGTACCTCCTTAATGAGACTGATGCTGTCTTGAACCGAGAAGCAGGATAGGAATTAAATCTGTGACAGGCAGGGGCAGGGGAGAGTGAATTTGTCGTTATAAAAAGCTTAAAAATGTACAAACAGCAAGTGGTGGTGCAAAAATTCCAACATAATACAGAAAATGGTAAATAAAGGCCAACAAAAGGATGATATAGAGAAAAAAAAGACTGGAGTTAATGACTAAAAAAAGACAAAAAAGAATTACTGGTTTTCAGGTTGAAAAATGAACTTCAGTTATTAACAGAAAGGAGTCATAGTTTACAAGAATGCACCCACTGCCACCAGTGGATAAATGCCTGTCACTCATCAGAGAAAGTATGAATATAATATTCACATGCGGTGTTATTCATTATAGTGTAGTGTGCTCAGGTTTGGAAGAAAACAGCACAGTTAAATCAGAAATCACTTCCATTTGGAATGTTTTGTTTTTTTTTCCCCACACTGTTCGTGTTGTCCATAGTTGCACTAAAGAACCATTTTGAATGTTCAGAAACACCACAGTTTAGTAGAGGAATAGTCTGAGCAACATATCAGAAGCATTACTACATCAACATATTGCCAGTTTTGAAGAAAAATTTAATTCCAGCTTTTATTACCTACAGTACATTTATTCACTCACAGATATGGTAAGCAAAGACAATGCTGACGCTATTTTTTCTTCTATTTTTAGAATGTGTTTTCTTTGCTTCTGAGCATTGTTTCTTATTAGTGTGGATGATGATATGGATGATGGTTGTTTTCCAAAAAGCTTTAGGTATCATTGTGTTTACTGATTATCATTACAGTGAGAGTTCACTGTTGTTGAATGTAGAGTTCATTGTTATTCCTGTCCTTCTGTGTGAATAAAAAGGTGTTATCATGAAATAGACACAAAAGAGAACACAACTGCATGAAAGTAATGCATATATGCATAACACCAATAGACTACATATTCAATCTTAACCTGGGGAAACAATGCAGTTTCATTTGCAATATAGTTGAGAAAATAACAGGAAACAATGGCGGTAAAGCAATGAATTCAACAAACAATAACACCTAAACAACAGATGAAGGAATTACTACTTTTATCTTAGATAAATAATTTCAAAGGTATCTGCAAGCAGCTCCTGGAAAACCACTGGAGAGAAAAGTGAAAGTCAATAAACAAGCTGAAAAAGACAAAAAGTTACATGTGAACATGTTCAGTAGTTTTAACCTTTTACACTTTTTGTGTTGCTCCACCAAGAATAATTCATTACATGATGCTCAAACTTTGTAACCAGCTCTGACCCCTGAATAAAGATGTAAACACACACACACTCATGCAGTGTCGACATATGCAAAACCATATGGAGGCAGAGGTGCATAAAAGTGTACTGATATACACAGATACACAAGGACACAACACACACATTCAGGTGGATACACACAAAGTGCATTTTTATGTGCTAGCACAAATTCATGCACATACTGTATGTGCGCAGAGGCACAGAGGTACAAAGGCGCACACAAGGGCATAGCATAACAATCCTCTTAAGTCTCCCTCTGTTGCCCTGAGCTTTGATCAGTATCCTCTACAGTCTAAGACCACCATGCACTTACGCACAGTCTGCAAGGATCTCTCTCTCTCTCTCTCTCTCTCTTGCTCTCGCTCTATCATTTTAGGCAGAATCACAGTGGATATTACACACTAAAATTTCAGGCTTCATGGGCAAATGATACAATTATGTACTCCTAGAAGATACTATAAGTTGACTAATTTATTTAAGTAGATTATTCACCACATGTCAGCATTAATTATGGGGTTACTGGCTTTTTCCTGCTCCAAACTCATGTATTATACTATTATACCTGCTGTTTAAAACACACTATTGGCCAACATCCACTAGATACATACATTTCCATATTCATGCATGTTATTTGCAGTTTAAAAGGTCATCTGCTCAGTAGTGATTTGCATAGCAGAAGGGTACATGGGCAGATGAGTCATGGAAATAGTCCCAGGGATGCTTCAAATGCCTCAAGATTTTGTTGTCCTCAAGCATGAGCTGTTTCTGTAGCAGCATTGTGATGTTCTTCATTAGAAGATTTTTCTTCTATTTCTGAAAGTAGGTCTGTCAGGTCACTTTAGTTATTTTATATTATCTATCTGATAAGCTGCAATCTAAATAAAGTTATGAATTATTCCTACTAATTATATTGTGACACACATATACAGAGTTTCAGTGGTAAAACATGTCAATTTGAAACTCAGATATTTTACTGTCACATTAATTTAGTTACTAAGAAACTTTAATAATCTGTACTGTTTGCACTTGCAAGCAGGTAGTATATACAAGTAAGTATACAGTACTGTGCAAAAGTCTAAGGCAGCCATTAGCATTGTTCTTTTGGCAGAGTTGTAATTAGCATGTGTCTTTATTTGTGACAATAAATATGCCAAAAATATGTGCACAGTTTTGAATAACACACACACGCACACATTAAAAATCTGCACTAAACAGCTTGTGTAGGTAAAGTCAGTATTTAGTGTGAGCTCCATTTGGATTCAGTAAATCTTCAGCTCTCTTAGGTTGACTCTTGATGTTTTCTTAAATAATCTTGTATTATAGTACACACCGTCAGAATGTCCCAGAGGCTTCATGGTCTTTTATCCATTTTTCCATCCAGATGATCTCATGTAGTTTCTATTATATTCTTTTTTTTTTCTAAAATTCATGATCACCCAAATGCATTCCTCCATCTTTGTTGTAAAATATGTACAACTGGAATATACAGCAAATATGTGGACAGTATTAAAAATAAAAATGCACTTCAGAGGAGACAAATTTTTTTAAAGCATTGCATAATTAGGGATGTAGAAGCATTTAGCTTCAAAAACTAAATGGAACATTTTTGATATGTTTGTGTGTCTGTCTTTGTGTAGCATTTGTGTGTATTTTTGAAAGCAGGCAGAAAAGAAAACTGGAGGCCACAAACCGCCAAGGACTACCCAGTAAATTACAGAAACAGAAGAAAAGAGATAAATAGAGGAAGAGGAGATAAGAGTGAAGACCTCCCACTGTGACCTCTGCAATGCCGGAGGGGAATCAGGACCCCCGTTTTTGTTGAGCTGGTCTTTTCTTCTGCTTGCTATAAATGAGGTCCGCTGGATTCTTCCCACTCTGAGGAAAGCATGCCTAAGCCAGTGGAAACTATTCCCAACATTACAATTCCCAGAAGCCCCCCCGTTTTTTTTTTTTTTTTTAATGTAATATACTGTTTTTTTTCTGTAGCTAAGATTAGTTTGTAGTTCCAACACAGAACTTCACCTTCTAACTTCAAGGATCAAACCATAGTAAGCAGACAGCTATAATCACCTATCAGGAGACTGTCTTGTTTGGATCAATAATCACATTAATGACCCTGATTAGCATTGGAGGTTTGTTTCCCATTCAGCTCATTATGCCGCCAGCAAAAATCTCACAGGAGTAATTGGACAGCTTTGTTGGTTTCCACACATAAATTATCCTCTGAGTTTAAAAGCGTGCTTTCAGGTCTCCTAAAGCTAGTTCAGTTGCTTTATATCTTCTCCATTAGACAAAGACAACTGACACGAGACAAGAAAATGAGATTCAAGCTTCAGATTTGATTTAATTATTAGATCCATCAACATAATCGTCCAGCCAGTTATTACTCACAGTGTTATTTGTGCTGCTGTGGCCAAGATGTTACACAACTCAGATTGCAATGGCAACGACTTACTGCATGATGCTCTCACAGCCAAGTTCAAAATCTACACCCCATTTCATCACTACAGTCATTATCCAAACTGAAGGCTTGTGGTGCCAGCCAAAACTCCAGTCTGCGCTCCATTAGCCGGGCACCGTCAGCCGGTCCAGATGGCCACTGTCGGGTCCAGCCACCATGCGGCCAGCCTGGACTCAATGAGACAGAGTCCATCATTTTGCCATTCGTCTTTGCATCCAAGCACGGCAAACACAAACACACTTCATGCACAGACATATGAGAACACAAACAGGGCTAGGAAGACAGACGATGTTGAATTGTATCAGGGTCACCTTTGTTTGGAGTCACATCTCTAAGTCTGAGATTCCTACCAGCAGCAGCAGCAGACATACAGTAAGTGGTTGATTAATGCTTCATCATGTTGGTGACTAGGAGTGGGCAGTGTGGTATTTGTAGAAAATGTGGTATATGGCTCTCACTATAGAAAAACTCAGCCAAAATATTGGTATTGCAGGAACAGACTTTTTTTTTTTTGGAAACATTTTGTGCCCAGAATCTGGACTGAAGGCTGATATTCATGCCTGCCAGTTGAATTTGAATGAGAATTTTGACTGGGATTGGTAATATAGCCCCCAGTCACCCCTCTTTTATAATCAAAGCATTCAAACTAAACTCATCAGAAAGATTACGACCACAAAAAAATGTGATGAAATCAACCTAAAATATAGAAACCACTCATAGATTTTTTTACCTCCTCCAAGTGTAACGGTTATGTTTTCATTGGAGTTTGTCTGTTTGTCTGTCTGTTTGTCTGTTGGCAAGATAACTCAAAAATTATGGACAGATTTGGATGGAATTTTCAGGAAATGTTGATACTGGCACAGGGAACAAATGATTAAATTTTGGTGGTGGGGGGCTGATCTGCCTTGGCGGAGGTCTGCGCTCCGAGTGCTTTTCTAGTTTTTTTTTAAAGTTTTATTTTGGGCCCATTGACAAATTGTCCACCAAACCAGATAAATCTTCTTTTTCCCAAAGAAAAACAAAATGCTACAGTTTTGTGGACTAAAGCTTGTTTTCAGTAGTTGAAAATATTAGAACTGGTCTGTTCTGGTAAAAAGGATGCTTTATCAACATTATTCCATATACTAAATGTACTTTGACAGGTTGTTTTCCCCCCATTTCAGGGCCAGGGATGATGCTTTGTGAGGAGAACAGGGTTTAACTGTGTTCTATGGACGCCTACAAATGTGAAATGGTCCTCTGGGTGCCTCCTTTGATCATCCCATATGCAACAGTGTTCCCTATATCCCTTTTACAAGCTGGTTAAATATTTTGATTTTTGAGGCATTTTGATAAAATTGTTCAATTCCTACTCAAACACCTCCAATTTTGAATAGAAAATTATATTCTTTATCTGTACATCCACTAGCACCTACTCTTTCTGGGGGTCACACATAACAGACAATATCGTAAAACCAGAAATGCAACATATAGGTTTGAATGGAGGCTTGAAAAGTCAAATAAAAACACTGAACATCCCAACACATGACATATGCATTCCATTTGAGTTGTTCAGGACAGTTAATTAACTTTGGGGTTATCTCTAATGTGCATTTTAGTTATACATATTGCTATTATTATTATCGTTAATATTTAGTTATTTAAAACTCACCTCGCTGCTTTTACTAAAGTACTTCGGTGCTTTACTAAAGTCAAAACAGAATTTTTTAAAGTCTTTTTTTAATTGTAATTTTTATGTTCTTACATCTTTTACATGTTCCTTTCGTATTTTTGTTTGTCACAACATTGTCATCTTGTGTCTGTTACAACTTATTTTGTCTTATGTTGCCTTTTGTGTTGTTTTGGTCATGTATCCTTTAACGCATTTTCATCTTGTTATGTTTTTATTTTATGACTTGTTTTTTCTTGTTTTCGACTTTTATGACATTTCCATCTTTACCTCATTTTCATCTTATTGTCTTTTACAACTTGTCTTTTGTTGTTGCGTAGCTTCTCGCACTTTCATCTTAATGTATCTTGTACATTGTTTTCATCTTCTGTTCTTTACATTGTCTTCATCTTATGTCTTCTACAGCTGAATTTCACACGGCTTTGATGGGGTCGACATTTATAAACTCTGTCACTGAACATTCTTCTAGCTTAATTAGCAGCAATTAATTTACATATATTATTCTAATGTATTTTAATTTGACAGTTGAAAACCCAGTTAAAAGAAAAGAAAAGAAAAGAAAAATGAAAAGAACGCCATTTTGGATCCTGAGTTTGGGAAAGCTACAATATATGGTTTACCCCTGGTAGCCTACATCACTTTGGTCTGCATTAATATTGAATATCTTGAGAGACACATTATATAAAACCTACACTTATGCTTATTTTTGTGTGAAGACCTATGAAGGCTGTACAAATTTAACAATGCACAAATTGCTAAATATTGGATTGCTGGTGCATTGTTAGCAGACCACTTGTCACTCCCATCTGCATCTCTTTTTGCAGTCTCATGCTAATTTACTGTGCTTACTAAATCTGGCCTTTTGGCATCACTTCAGAGCTGCTGTTTTTTTTTTTGTTTTTTTTTTTACATATTGTCTGTGCCTAAAACTTTTCTTGCATACTAGATGATATAGTAGTGGCACAAAACAATTCATTTGCAACTTTCAAATTGCATATGGAGCACATACGCAGTTTTCCTTAACAGGCACAATATGTTGTTTCTTATCCCATGTGATGTGAACCACAGGGAGCTGAGTTGGAGCCTTTGTAAGCAAAGAGATAGATTAAAAAGAGGTCATGGGGAGCCATTAAAAGAAGGAAAAGCTGTGTCACAATCATTACACAGAACTGGGTGTTCTGCTGAGCCTCACTTATCAGAGATGTGTTCATCTGTAACACATTTGATAACAGAATGCACATATTAGTTCAACTAATCTAAATTTTATTAGGTAGTGAAAGGAGAGGTCATGGAGGACAAAGAGCCAATAAACAAAGATGGGATAGACTGAGCAACAACAGTGCTTCAACCACGTTCAAGAAAATAGTCTGATATATTTCAAAGCCCAAGGCAAAATTAATAAAGTAAGCCAAGCACAAAAAAGAATTACAGAAACCTTGACGTGATGATCCATTGAATTATACCTCCCTCTGCTGTGCTGTTCACTTCTAAGAATGAAGTGATTGTCGAGCACAGGATTTGACCATAAGGGGATATTTTGTGCACTGTGTGTATAGACGTTAGGGGGGATCTAATTAGGATTCAGCCAGTTAATGGGTACAGGCCTGATGGTGTGTGATTGCTGGGGACTCTTGGGAAACATCAGGCCTCATGTCTGTGCACAGTTTAGTAAAGCACTGCAGTGGTAAAGAAAGCTCTGGCTATTGTCTTTCCTGTTTGTTTCCCTGAACTTTCTCTTTTATTTGGTTTTTTTATGCAAAATTGCTCACCTTAATATTTTTTCTCTTTTCAATCAATCATTCAAATTTTATTTATATAGCTCCAAATCATAACAAAAGTTATCTCATGATGCTTTACATATCGAGTTGGTCAAAACCAGACTCTAAGCCAATTTATAGAAACCCAACAGAATCCTCCAGGAGCAAACACTTGTGATTGGTTGGGATGGGAATCGAGAACCGGTTCTTTTTGATAACTGCCGCTTAATGATTCTGCTTATTGATTCCGCCTTTGTTGTGCATGCACAATGACATCATACATATGCTGCATTGTTTTGGTCAGAACGTAGCCAGTATGGCGTTGAGACAGAAACTGTCTAAAAAGACGACACCAGGTCCACTTACTTGTAACACTTGCAAAGCTTCCATGTCTTCAAAAGGGTGGAATCCCTCCAATGTCCTCAAACATTTGTCCACAGCATGTGAATCATTTACAGGAATGTCACATATTTGATACTCTACTTAGCAGCGCTTGTGAATGTAGCGGCAGAGTGAATGCTGGGCCGGTTCCGGTGTGGGCAACAAATGTCGTAACTCCTCAAATACAAGTTTCTGAAGGTAAGAAGGGAAAGGAAATGAGGTGCACAACAACAGGAGACAAGCCGAGCCGAGTTGAACCAGTTCCACGTAGTAGGAATGCGGCAATAGAGGAATTAGTAAAGCGTCTTTAGTTTCACTTTCACTGTATGCCCCCCCCGAACCGGGCCCAGCGTCATCTGTTATTATTATTTGTACACACTGTATATGTTATATTTTCTGTGCAGAGATGGAAATATAAAAGACAGTTAATGCAAAGACACCCGTTTGTACTCTTTTATTCCCTCACCCAATGATAATTGATAAGAGAATCGATAAGGAATCGGATTGATAAGCAATATCGATAATGGAATCGGAATCGTTAAATTCTTAACGATTTCTATCCCTAGTGACTGGTGATAGTGGCGAGGAAAAACTTCCTTTTAACAGGCAGAAACCTCGAGCAGACCCTGACTCCTGGAAGATGGCCTTCTGCCTTGACCAGTTGGGGTTAAAGAGAGAGAGTAAAGGAAGTGAAAAAAGAGAGAGCGATAGAGATAAAGAGAGACTGGGGGAGAGGGGGAGGAGGGGGGAAGTAGGGGGAGACACATGGATGCAGTTGATGCACAGAAAATTGAACTAGAACTGTCAAAAGTAGATCAGCTGGTGTTAGTATAAGTACTAGAGACCAGAACAAAGGTCCATGACTATTAATACTACTACTACAAATACAAGTACTAACAGTGGATATACTACTATTACAACAGTTAGTACAAATAACAGAGCCTCTACCATCTATGGAACTATATAATAAACACTATATAACACTAAGGTTTCTCATTTCTTCCCTCGTCTTCAGAATATGTCTTTGTGTAGGCTTATCTTATATGTACTGTAAGGATTGAGTGAGCGATGAGGGCCTGATCATGCCCTGTATGCTTGTGAGGTGTGTTTGGTAAACGTACACAATGACATATTCCGAAAATGCCATGAAACTGATGTCTAAGTATTGTTTTTATGATTACACACCCTGTAATATTCGATGACAATTGACTTACAGTGATTCCTTCCATTTCTTCTGACCCCAGTAGCGGACATGGTTTCATTGCTTATGTCTGTTTGTTGCTCCTGTGGTTGCGTGGAATTCACATTTACACATTGCACTTTGCAACAAAATTACTGAAAAGGCCCAAGTGATGTTTTGGTTTGGTATGTAAACAAACGGACTGCTTGTGATGGAGTCATCTTTGAAGTTGTTCACTGTGAGGGAAGAGATTTAGGAGCGTAAGAACAGAACGACTAATGGATTAGTGATAATTAGGCTATCACTGGGGTTTTACAAATTTGAAGAAAAAATAGCGATGGAAGTCATACACTGCTTTAAAGAAACCAGAAACATACACATGCATAGCTTTGATATGATGTCTGCATAGATGACTTTAAGTTTCCTCCATCTTCCTTTATCAAAAGGTGTGCCTCAGGTTTATAAACTAGGACCACAGCTGTTCTCCATACATGTTAATAATGAGTGTGATCATTTATTACATTTTGCTTTGAATTTTATGCAGATGATTCACGTCTTCACTTCTTCCATGCAAAGTGGTTTTTTGTTTGTTTTATACCGTCACTGGATTAAGGCAATCTGCTCTTTATGGATTCTAAAGAACTTGAGTTTTATTACTAACTATCTCTGAGTCTTTTGCAGTTATATATAAATTTGTGGTGGGCTGGTTCCTCCACATCTTTGGGCATCCTTTCTTAAATGCCAAAATCAACATGGTATGGTTTCTTGAACTCTTCTAGAAATGGTCACCAGACTTAAAGTAGATTAAGGCAAAAAAGATGTTAAAATATGCTGCCCTTTCTTCAAAGAATAATTTTCAGAGGAAGCTGAAACTGTCAGTGGTGGTTACTTTGGTGGAATTTAGGTCAAGTCTAAAGGCTTGAGAAAATAGAACTCTCGGTCAATGTAACTGCTCCTCAATTTATACTCAAATCTTTTTACACTGAAAATATTACAACTAGTACTTTTTTATCCTTGATCCTTTGTTGCTTTATAACAGGATATTATGTTCACTCATTTGTGGCACATCACAGCTTTAATAGTCTGTGTTAATTGTGCTATTAATGCTCCTCAGTGGATCAGGTCACACTTTAAATATATTTTTTTCACTCTATAGGTGTTGGGTTTTTTATAGATACAAATTACACAGATAAGCTGAAGCTTTTGTGGTTTATAAAAGCTTTGTGGTGTTGAGTACATTGAAAAATAATCAGTGTGATCATTATTAACCATCATGGCAGAAGAAACAAAAAAAGTGCATATGATGGACAAGTGACCTCTAGGAAGTGCAACAACACAGCAGCGCTGAGAGCACTATGATAACTATGGATAAACAGAGGATTTAAAGGATTACTGAAGCAAATGATGCCAGCTGTGAAGTTTGCATAGAGAATAGGGAACCAAGAGCTTGTTATCAGAAGACTGAGTAGAGGTCAAAACACACACATCTATTACAGGGTTACACCAAAGTACTGAAGGATGACCACAATCAGAGCTACTGGACAAGAAAACATGTCCAAAAAACACAAATATAATTTGATGAAATATATGCTGACAAAATGCTCCTTTTCTATTCCGCTCACTTTTCCCCCACTCCCAGTCACAGAACTTTATTTACCACGCTGACACAAACATCAACACCTTTTTCCATCACTTGCAACCTTCCCTGCTGTGCCAGTGTGTTGCTGTTCTAATTAAAGGCAAATTTCCATTTGGGAACGGTGGCTGAGTTCATAACACCATTTGAGTGACAATAGAAGCCGCACCATGTTGGAGCACCATCAGTATGCTGTGCAAAATTGCACTGTTGTCCCCCTCAGAAACACAAACACCTATGCTTATTAATAACATTCCATTATAGAGATGGAGGAGGGGGATTGTATGTGTCTTCAGTGAACTGTGTGTGGAAAATCATGGTGCAGGAGTAGTTGTATGTTTGTGTAGATAAATGCATGTGTAATTATCGGAGGGTTTAGAGGTGTTGCATATCTTCATCCCCATTAACATGCTTTGGTTTCAAAGCCGGATGACACATTAGTAAAAGCTGCATGAGAACATACAACTTTGAACCCTGAGTAAGAAAAAACCAACACAACAAAGCTTGGCAATGCCGTTATTTATGGCATTTAATCTGATCAGTAAGTGATGATTTACGAGTGATGAGCTGCCTGTTACAAAATTATGGTAAATTACTAAAAGGGATGGATTATGGAAATGCTTCTAGATTACATTTCTAAAACTGAAAATTGCAATGAGTCTGCTGCTTCATTAGTAGTTTGGTTTGACTGTTCCCTGTACCCCTAGGGGTTTAGAATGGGTTTCAGACTCCAACCTGCAAACCTCAGAGGTAAAACATACAGATTTTTTTACTTGATTTCACCTTTTACACAACAAGTATTTTTCCATACATTTCTAGTGTCGATATGAACATTTACAGAAAGTCTCTTTAGTCTCTCACCCTCTCATCATCTGGTTTGGAAACAGTGCTGTATTTTATCTTTATGTGTAATACAGGGGTTGGACAAAATAATGGAAACACCTTAAAAAATCAACAAAATATTATTTAATATGGTGTAGGTCCGCCTTTTGCGGCAATTACAGCCTCAATTCCTCAAGGTATTGATTCATACAACTTGTGAATTGTTTCCAAAGGAATTTTAAGTCATTCTTCAGTTAGAATACCCTCCAACTCTTTTAGAGACGATGGCGGTGGAAATCGACGTCTTACTTGAATCTCTAAAACTGACCATAAATGCTCAATAATGTTGAGGTCTGGGGACTGTGCCGGCCATACGAGGTGCTCAACTTCATTAGAATGTTCCTCATGCCATTCTTTAACAATTCTAGCTGTATGGATTGGGGCATTATCATCTTGAGGTGAAGGTGTTTCCATTATTTTGTCCAACCCCTGTATGTTGTATGTCCTTCACCAATAAACATCAGTTTTATTTTGCTTCACATGTCCTAAGATCCTTAGATCATTTACATGAGTCCACTTAGGCTGGAGCACTGTAAACAAACAATATGGAAACTAAGGGCATCACCTAAAATGTAAAACCACAAGCTTGTACACCATAAAACTCATCAGCTATGTATGACTATTGTGACGACTGTTCAGTGTGTACGATGGGAAGTGCATTCAGAACCAGATTCTCCCTGTATTGAATTACCTCTTCTCATGAGCTCGTTCCAGTAAGTGTTTTCTATGAAATACATCCTGAGAGTCTTCTGAGTGCTCCTTGCTCTTCAGTGTCTTTTTGTACTCGTTCACAGAAAAATTCTCTATCAAAATGGAGAACGATTTGATGACGTCAGTGTGATATTTTCTTTGTTCCTTGTTTCCATCTATCTATGAATCACACTGCTAGGGATGTGAAAAAGATGAAATATTCAGACCCAAACAGAAGACAGGATCCATTAAACATCTACCTCAACCTTTCCAATCCCATTTTTAGTTCACCATTGCAATATAATTTTACTGTAATGTAATGTTTCCCTGTATAAATTCACACAGGCCTGTTAAATTAAAAAGGTACACAAAGTACTATATATAAAGTACATCACTGTTTTCTTTCAGCTTTTAGTCATTCAGTGGGTGTATTTATACAATTCGGAAAAAGATTGTTAGGTTTTAATTGAGGACTTTCATTTTGACATAGAACTGAGGTATGTTATTGAGCTTTGTGTGTAGAGTCTTGACCCATTATGTCAGAAGCGTGCAAGCAACTGGAAAATAAAATGAAATACTTAAGATAATAGCTGTTCTTAGGTCATCCTGTTGCATACAGTGGGAGTGAAAACACAATAATTTTCATTTTATAATCTTGTGAAGTTAAGAAAGCCAGAGGGAAAACATGAGATAAAGGAACTATTTTTAATTTTACTTAGTATTTTGATCTACAATGGAGCACTGTGTAAGCACAATAATACACTCGGAGTTATACTAGTATATCAGGATGATGGATGAGGCTTGGGGTGCTATGGTGTAAAACAGGAACACTGTAACTCTACAGCATATTATATATAGTGAAACACCCTGTCAAGCACAATCACCGTCTTTGTTGACAATGAGAAACATCCATACATTGCTTATATCCTTTGAGACGTGTTCATTGACGCAGCATAACATTGACTTGATGTTTCATGGACTGTTTAGCCTGCTTTAGATGTGCTGTCCTCCTAACAAGGCAACACATCGTCCCATGCTGCTTGTTATACCGCACTAGAAAAAACAGGACTTCACAAACGTCCGAATGATACAGGCTCTGATCTCTGTCTGTCCCTTCCCATCTGTCTAACTAGCTGTCGCTCCACCAGCACCTCTCTAAATGAATCCTTCTAAGACCCCTATTGTTCATGGTGTGATTTCTCCACAGTTTATAGTGCGGGATCGTAGTCATTTATAGCACTCCGGCTGTGCATCACCTAAACTGGGACGTGTTTCAGCAGGGCTGCTCAGGGAGATTAATCTGTTGGGAAGAAAGGGAACAGAGAAAGAAGTGTAGCTAAGTGTGGGAGAAGTGAAGCGTTCCTCCAAGGACCCCAGCTGTGCACCTGTCTCTATCCTAAAATGATTCATTTTGTGGAGAGATGATAATAGAATTATAACACAGGGCAAAAAGATGTCCTTCTACCATTAAACTAATCTGTTCTGAAAAGAGCTTGTATGTTACGTTGATCAATGTATGATGTATAAAAATGTGTACTATAGCGTAAGCATTCAACACCTCCAGGCATGAGTCATTAGTTTATTTTAACCATGAATTTAATTCTTACCTGAACTGTATGTGAAAAAGGTCGTGACAACCCCATGAAAAAATTATTATCTGACTCAGCTCAGCAGTGCATTTATGCCAAAACGCATTATAAGACAATTTAACTCGTGTTTACAGAGCAAAGGGAAAATGAAAGACTTTCCTTGTGCTGACGTTTTTCCACCTCTATTTGACATCAAAGGGTCCTGATAAGACACTTGCCCCAGTAAGTCAGCATTTTCCTGTTGGTTATGTAAACTGTAATACTTCTGCAAATCATAAAGAAATAAATTATGCACATATATCTATGCACAAGCCTTAGAACCATATTTGTCCAAGTGCATGCACTATCACTGGATACAAAGCAGAGGTGCTGCAGTGCTCTAGTGTCTGAAAAAAAAACAAAAAACAAATGCTGTTGTAGGACAAAAAACTCTGGCGAAAAAGAAGGTTGTCTTTTTCAAGAAATAAACACACTGCTGCATGTTGTTCTGTATAAGACAGAGATAATGTTGTCGAGGGAGAGCGGTGACCCAGTTCCAGTGGATCCCTTTTTTAAGCTGAGTTTTATACACTAGAAAACCTGGGAGGTACGCTGTAGATCTGGTTTGAGTTGTACAGTAGCTCCAAGGTTTAGGAAACTTCAGATGGACATGAACACAAAGCGCTGAACTGGAGGTAAAGGGCCTCAAGGATAAATGGAAGACCATTCAGAGCCCAAGTAATTCTTTAGATGTGTGAAAAGTGATGGCTTTTGTTGTTTTTTTCTCGTCGGGTTTCTCTAGTTATAAATAGCTTTGATATGATGTCTGCATGGATGACCATAAGATTCCTCTGTCATCCTTTATCAAAAGGTGTGCCTCAGGTTTCTATACTAGGACCACATTTGTTCTCCATACATGTTAATAATGAATGAATGAATGGTTTATTTTTGGTTCGTACAGTAGTTCGTACACGACACACAGTACAACTACCTCAAAAAACACAAAAAACGAAAAAAGGAATAGGCCAGAAGCAGAAGCTTATTTTTTGCCTATCCTTTTCACCTGACACACCGCTTACATTAATTTAAATGTGTAAATCACTGAGTATTGTCATTAAAACAAAAGAATCAGTAACAAAGCAAAAACACATCTACCATCTCCACTCAATATTCCGAATGATTTTATACTTAAGGCATTTTTTAAAACTTTATCAGAGAAGTGAAAAACTTAAATTCATCATCAAGTCCATTCCATAACTTCATACCCACAACTGAAATACATCTGAACTTCACATTGGTCCTCACTTTCATACATTCAAAAATTTAAAGATCTCTTGAATTATAGTTACTCTCTCTTAATTTAAAGAACTCTTGTATGGTATTTGGAAATTTTGTATTTATTTTTGTAAGTATTTGGTAATGAGTTTGATTATTTATTAAATTTTGCTTTGACTTTTATGCAGATGATTCAGTTTTACTTCTTCCATTCAAAGTGTGTTTCTGTTTGTTTTATACCTTCACTGGATTAAGCCGATCTGCTCTTTATGGATTCTAAAGAACTTGACTTTTATTACTAACTGTCTCTGAATCTTTTGCATTTATATATAGTCACAGAAAAAAATTATTAGACCATCAAAAGTCATCCAAAACAATGGATATGCAATCAAGTACTAACTCCTGTGTGTGTCATGTGACTAAACAGACAAAAGAAAACATGGAATGCCTAAAAGCACTGTTTTTGTCAGTACAATGCCATAGCTATTGATGTAAGAACTGAAGTGATTTTGGTCATTATCTAGAAAACATGGAAAATGGCTAGATATCAGCTCTGAAATTAAACTACTATGAACTATTTTTGTTGTTACTGTTGAATTTGTCCAAACAAATGTACCTTTAGTTGTACCAGGCATTAAAATGAACAAGAAACTGAAGAAAACAAGGGGTGGTCTAATAATTTTTTTCTGCGACTGTAAATCTGTGTTGATCTGGTTCCTCTGCATCCTTTCTCAAATGCCGATGGTTTCTTAGAATATTCTACAAATGGTCACCAGAGTGACAAACCTTTCTGCAGCTCAAAATGAACGTCAAATACAGGGTGTCTGTATTTTTAAGATCTCCTTAATGTCCAGATTATAGGACATTAACATTATATTCGCCCTGATGTTAAAACATGCTTCTGTTACAACATCCACTTCCACTTGCACTGTACATGGTGTTTTCATCAAATATTTGCAGCGTCACTGCCTCATAGACTCTACACACACTCTCTTTGACTGACTCACCATCATGTAAATGGTAGGTTGTTTCAGTAAGCATGACACTGATTTATACGTGGACATTCAACACCTGTGTGGATGTGATGAAGACAGATGTGTTCAGTATTCATAGAGCCTTT
The DNA here is from genome assembly GCF_902148855.1 of Sphaeramia orbicularis. Classification (NCBI taxonomy): domain Eukaryota; kingdom Metazoa; phylum Chordata; class Actinopteri; order Kurtiformes; family Apogonidae; genus Sphaeramia; species Sphaeramia orbicularis. The sequence continues at coordinate 36,906,826 of NC_043957.1, forward strand.
GAATTTTTTTTGAACTGTTGATTTTCTTTTGTAAGTGCAGAATGGAGGGTTGCTGTAACTCATTATAAATATGCATAGATGTCTGGATCGTCTTTTCTGAATGCAGCTGCTTGAAAGTTCAGTGGACCAACAGTGTTGATGTAAGTTACAATCAAGTCACATAACTGCAAAATGCCATCCAGACACAAACCTAGCAAATTATTGCAGTTTGATATAAAGTTTTATTGAATTGTCATCTCTGACTGGTCAAAAACAGAACTGTCTCTGTAATTTTTACAAAGAACACCACTGCTATGAAAAACAGTTCCTTAGCGGTAGCATACAGTTGTCTTCAAATCAATGAAATATGGCTTTTTTACATCATGTTATTGATTTCTTTAGAATATATTTGTGAAATCAGTGGGATAACGTATAGCAGACTGATGATGAAATGAAGCCTGAAGTGTGATCGTGTTACATTGTCCGGGTTTATTTCACAGTAATGATCGACTCACTTTTCAATGCCCTCCCCTTTGTCACTGAGACCTTTAAAGCTTCGGTGCAACGTACTGTCATTCAACGGACTCTGTTCACAGGCTGGTGGAAATCTACCTCATGATGCAAGATTTTTTGCTGATTACGAGGGGAGAGGAAGGGGTATTGTATTTGTAACTGATGTCTTTTATTTCAGTGTAAAAGTGTTAGTAGTTTGTCATGGAAACAACATGTCAGCCTCCTTAACTGTCATAGGTGACTTTTTCATAGTGGCATGAAACAGCATCAAGTCGCCCATATTTATATTTACCTACTAATATATGAAAAGTGAATTTCGTACAAACCTAAGTCAGAATGGAAAATGTCAATTTAAAAAGAAAGTAGAGACATCAAAATCCTCTCTGACTTATATTTTATTGCAGTCGCCATATGTGGGTGCTTCTATGAAACTAGTCCCTAAAAACAGGACATGGGGGCTAAAAATTCAAACCAGATGTAGACTAATGTTATGAAGCAGGTTTGGAAACACTTTGGGTCTATTTTAAAAATAAATATTTACTGAGATAAAAAAGAAACAAATTTTCAGATAAAACACATGTTTATATTATTTTTATATAAAAATCCACATTATTATTATGCTATTATTTTTCAAATATCTTCTCTCACAGGTACATTTTGTGAATCAAACTAATTATTCAAGGCAGAGTGTTTCAGAAAAATGACTGGTGTTGCAAAATCACTTGCGATTTATGTGTTTAAATGGGCAGGTTCTGCATGTAACACCAGTGGACACAATGGGTTACACACGAAACCTGGAATGAGACTGAGATTCGTGAAAAACCCACATCTGGATTAGAAAAGCCACTAGGATCGTCAAATTTAACACAGTGTCTTTATTTATAGCGGTATATAAGACCATTTCAGGTGATGTTTTCAAGATAAAATGCCTGGTAGTTTTTCCTGTCTCAATTTTGGTCCTATTTTAGGCCCAAATATTTTATAAAAAATTCATTAATTTGGGATGGCTCAGAGCAAGAGTATAATTTTTTTGCATTTATCTGAGGTCATCATTAGGTACATCCTGGGGGAGAAATATGCCTAAATTTCTCTTTTATTATTGGGTCTAAAAAGCTGTCAAAGTGTCAGATACCAAAATAAACCCAGTTTCATAGAAGCACCCATTTACATATTCATTTTACTGTACTTTATAGGTTTTTTTGGTCAACTTCATTCCATTAATAAATACACGTCCATTCCTTACATCCAGGCTGCAACGCATTCAAGTAGTGACAGGAACAATTTAGGGTTGTTAAGGAGTTAAAAAATTAATTAACAGACTTGAAGCATCCAATAAATATCTAGTCTCTTAGGAGTAAAGATCAACCAAGGACCAGCAGCTTCACAAATATGTGAGAAATGATCGAAATGTGTAAGAACACTGCTTGGAAGTTAGGAAGTAATGTGTTCTATTCTTACACTCTGCAATGAAATACAAGTCAAGGTACCTTTAATAGACCTGCTTTTAATTAGCTGCTTTTTATCCATTCATTTCGCATAGCTGCAAAACATCTTAATATCTTAATAGAATACAAAGACACACAAAGACACATTTTATTTTATTTACAATACTTTATTTGGCACAAGGATCTCAGTTTTACTTTGCAATATGCATTTTCTTAAAATATATTCTCTTTCTTTCTTTACATTTGAATACTTTTATTGTCTTTTTTCTGTTTGATGAGAGTTTGCTGCAAAATACCACAAATCAAGGTTACACATCCAAATATAAAGGAGGAAAATAGGGGAAGAAAAACAAGTTTGCAGCTGCAGAGAAGAGCTCTGGCTAAATGAAGGACAATCTGACAACTGAGGGAAAGCACAGAAACACTGAAGGCCTTGAGGGAGACACAAGAGCACAATTGACACGAGTTTAGGGCTCTTCAGGGAACAAATCCACCCTTAATGGATCAGCAAGAAAAATCTCTTGCTCGCACTCAGGTTTTGCCTGCATGTGTTTTATTGTAGTCAGTGGAAGAAGAGAAGAAAAGTGCAGGACAGCATTGTACATCAGGCCACCTGATAAGGCTGAAGCCTGTGGTATTTCAGTACTTCACTCTAAAAGCAGAGGCTTGAGGCTGAGTTCAAAAGAAGGTTTAGTTGTCCAAAAAAAAAAAAATAAATAAATCAAAAAACACAGCAGAAGGTGGTGAGGAGTGAGCAGAAGTGAGGAGGTCTGGTGGCTGTTGCGGAGTCGGAGTGAACACAGGTGGAGGGATGGAGGGATGGCGGTCAGTGGTGAAAAACAAATTCAACCCCACATCCAGTATGATGGTTGTCTTTTTTTATTCTTATGTTAGTATATTATTATGTGTGTGTTAGTCTCCTGCCAGTGTCCCTGACCACAGTGCTCATGACGATCTGGAGTTGATAGTGCTAATGACTGGTACTGAGTGTATTAAGATGGTAAAGTGCAGAGAGTGAATTTGACCTTGAGTTAGGGCTGCTCGATTATAGAAAAAAAAAAAAAAAATCACGATTATTTTAGCAATAATTGAAATCACGATTATTAAAAACGATTATTTGTTAACCTTAAAGTTGTTTATTTTTTTCTTGCAAAACAATGTAAAATATACTCTTTAAACATAAATAAAGCTTTTAACCACTAAAACAAAGTATTTTCACTTTTGTACGAAACAAAAAAATCTTTGAAATCAAATAAGTGTACTGTAAATTCAAGTACAGGGGTTGGACAAAATAATGGAAACACCTAACATTGTGGCATCATGGAAGGTGTTTCCATTATTTTGTCCAACCCCTGTATGTTTCCTTTTGTAAACAAATAGTGCACTGTAATTAAACTGCTATAGACTTGCCATAGAACTGTAGCAATAAAAAAAAAAACCTCACGTAAAGTGCAAATTATAAATTCAAGTATGTTCAATGTAGTATGAAACATAGTAAATTCAGTGGCATGCCGTGAGGTTTCAGTTCAGGCCTTCTGTATACATCAGCCATCTACAGGGTGTCCCATAAGTCTCCATACATAGGAGACATAATACATATGGTTCTAACATGTATTTCTTTATATTTCTTCTTTATAGTTCTTCAGCAGTGGAGGACACGCATTGAAATGTGTTCCCGACAAAATGGCAGTCATATAGAGCATATTATATAAATAAAAATGGTTTATGTCAAGAAACGTTTATTTTTCCTATGTATGGAGACTTATGGGACACCCTGTAGAATACGCAGATTAGGGTTATACAGGTTAGGGTTAGGTTAATACGGGAGTTGCAGCGTAAAGAGATTCAGAGACTGAAGATTGCATTTCGGACGAAGTTGTTTTTATGCGTTTTAGTTTTTCATAAGATAAAGAATATGATAAAGGTGGCGGTGGTTAAACTTCAGATGGTTAAAAAGGTTTGTTGTGTTAGCGGTCGGTGCAGACACAACTACGAAACACTTTTTGCACGTGATGTGTTTTTGCTCTTCGTCTTCTTCATCAAACCCAAAGTGATTCCACACAATTGAATTTGACTTGCCTTTTTTGTTTACCAAGCACTTCTGCTGTGATTCTCCTGCCATTTGTCCAGACCGCTAGGTCCAACTTTCCTCTTGGGGTGGACCTGCCGGCTAGCTGGCAGCTGTAGCTTAGAAGGGGGCAGGGCTGAGCAGCTCATGGTAGCTTGCGTGCGCGTGAATTAAAACGACTCAAAATTAATAATCGTTTTTTCTCGATACATAATTTTTGTAATCGTTGCGTGTAATAATCGAAATCGTAATTGAATTTCGATTAATTGCACAGCCCTACCTTGAGTATAATTACACTTTATTTAAAATGGGATTTTACTGGTCAAGAAAGTTGCATCTTGTGTAAAGATTGTGAAGTGATGTGAGAAAAGGCTCAGTGGACTGCATCTGTCATCATATGTAATACACATCACCTACACCAAAATGGCTGTTATTTACTTACTTACCTTATTAGGGACCATGTACAATTTTAAACATAAATGTTGCCATTTGATGTATCGTACCAGAGTTACCCTTTGGCTAATTACCTCCGCCTAGTGTAAGGGCGGAGGTTATGTATTCATCAGGGTTTGTCTGTTTGTCTGTTGCAAGATAACTCAAAAAGTTATGCACAGATTTTCATGAAATTTTCAGGAAGTGTTGATACTGGCACAAGGAACAAATGATGCTCTTCTAGTTTTCATCTACTGTCCCCAGATTTCAGCATTCACCTCATTCTTCAAGAGGGAAGTGAAAATGAAGTGAAATATGGTGAAAATCACAACTAGTCTGGTCATGTTGAAGGTGCAGAGACATCCTCAACAACTCTGAACACATCATGGGGATAGTAGGATACAAGGTCACTTCTATGACCTTTGGGTCTGTAGTCATTATAATGCTGTATTTTCAAAATCTAATACTTCAATAGTTTTACAACCACTTGCAACATTTTGACAAATAACACACTTATCTTGAAACTAACCAACTATGCAACTATGTGTAAATAACACATTATTTTTTTTTTTTCCAAAATGGGATCCAATGTTTCACAACTGGAGGGGACACAATTTTGGCATCTCTTCCAGACCCACACTTACACAAATATGCCAGGAATTGCCATAGATCTGCATTGTATTGGCTCCTGTACTGTTTCTGAGGTGTTTTTATGTCATTTTTAAACTTCTTGGTAACATTTTTAAAAGAACTAAACCAGTCCGGTTGAACCAAGACAACGGAGGAACGATGACCTGGGCAAATGAAAACCTACACAGTCGTAATTTTTACACAACTTTTATACCATTTTCCTCTTGTTGCATCATTTTGTCTTCACACATCTTTTATGAGATATTAATCTTGTTAGATTTTTCACTTTACGTCTTGTTACCTCTGTTCTATCATGTATATCACATTGTGTCTTTTGCAACTGATGCCTGTCCTCTGCATTTTATGTGACTTCAGTGAACATTTATAAACTCATCCAGAGAACACATTCCCTCTGTTTCAATTAGGAAAATGAATTTGCATGATGCATTAATCGTTTATATTTCATTTTGCCATTTGGTGAGACAATAATAAAAGCCATGCAACCCTCAAAACACATCCACAGAATGGGTTCTCTACAACATTGAAAGTAAACACCACTGACCACATTATCAACCATGTGAGGAAATTAAAACCATGAAGTAGATGTCTTCATAACAATAAACTTGAAACTTTTATTGTTTAAGAAATCGAACACATGTACCGTGCTATGGTTCTCACTACTGAATGTTATCTTGTGAGGTCAGAAAGGTGCAACTACGCCTGAAGGCCAGTAACGTCTCTGTGAGCTACACTGAGCTGCTTTGCTTCTGGGTGCTTCTTTCAAGTACTTGGTGCTTGTTTGTCCATTTCCAAAGCTGTTGTAGTTGCGAAACCTTTGCTGTAGCCGCTGGTCAGGATCCCATTGTCTTCAGCAACAGAGAGGTGACAGGAGGTGAGTATTCTGCAGCTGACATTCAGGATAAATGGCTCTATGGTTCTGGGTTGCGCTGTGAAAATCATCTCCAACATGTGCAGGAGAATTAGGAAGAAGAGAAAATGCCGGTATAATCCACTCTCATGCAGCCACATCACATACTCTCTGCCAGGATGCTGGTCAAGGCCAAACACTGATCACCAGGACAGTGGTTAACTACCTCACATGCTTTTACAACATGTGAAAGAGCCAGACACTGAAAGATTCACATCAAATTCAAGGTAGAAAGCGCAACCTGTCATGGTGCGATCCTGTGTTGCCACAAAGTCCTCCCTCAAACTAATTGTCTTCACCTGCTAGCACCACACCTGAGTCTGATCTCCATTAGGAGCCTATTTAAGCAGCTGTCCTGTTCAGGTGCAGTGCTGCAACATGATATCATGAATTACAGAAATATACACACCATACACGGCACTGTTAAAGGTAGGGTGGGAGATGTTTTCCTGGAGCATTGTTTACTATATTGCTTAAAATCTCCTTCACACCCCGATTACAACCAATTAATTAAATGCTCTAACACAAAAATTAAAAAATTTAGTCGCCTGTGGAACGGACAGGACTGAAAAAACACCATCCAATTATTTTAACCGGCTGATGTAAATGATTGAATGGTGATATGTCTATCAAACTCAACTGCCATTTGTCCCTCCCCCATCTTTGTGCATGAATCGTGCGTCCTCAGAGGTTTGGAGCACTTGTTCAGGAAACAAAGCCAGAGCCAGAGCTTGGCTATATTAGTTATATTACAAAAGTTTACTGGCAAACTGTTTCGTCACTAACATAAATCACTAGGAAATTTAACGTTAGCCAGATAGGTATGAACTGGGGCTGTTCTGCAAGAGCGGGGGTGTTGGAGGAGACTGAATGAGGTATGCATAGATCGGGGTCGGAGCCAGAGCTGAGGCGAATTGTTGCTGTGCAGCACTCGTGAACCCTCAAGAACAAGTGTTGCACGTGCCAGTACTCTGCAGGCGTGGCTTCGGGGGGATGTCTGAAGAAAGGGGTTCGGACTTTTGAATTGAGTATTTTCAAAATGTAGCTTGCTCAAACCATTTTTCTAAGATCTCGTACCCCATCTTTAATTGGTGTATTATCTGTATGCATTATGAGCTTTCCATGTGTATGTTCACGCTGCGTCAAATACCACGCAATTAGCGATTAGGGTTAGAGGTTACGGATTTGTAAACCGGAGATCTTGGCCTCAATAGAGGGTATGCACGTGCCGTCACCGCTAGCGGAAGTTACCGCGGTTACGTCCACTGAGTGGCAGAAAGAGGGAGGTGAGTAGCAGCTTTGGCTTGAATACTGCGAAAACTTTAGAACTAAAAAATGGGGAAGAGCTGTTGTGCCATTGATCGCACAAACAGGTTTAAAAAGCACTCAGAGCTATCGTTTTAGCGGCGACCTAAAGCCAAAGACAGAAGAAGCAGATGGATCGCTGCAATTCAGAGAAATAACTGGAATCCAGGCAACGAAACCTGGATTTGTGGTTGCCATTTCGTGTCAGGTAACGTTAATTTATGCTGTATTCTTGTGTAAAATCGCACCTTAAATTACATATGGTTTTGGCTAACGTTACTTCTTAGTAAAGCTCTTAATGTTAGCATCTGTCATTTAGTTCTATATTTCATAACTGAAACGTTTTTGTCTTCAGTTGTGTGATTCTGAACCTTGTGCTCTATAGGATTTGTAAACTAGCTTAAACTGAGGCTAATCTAGTTTTCCAAATAAGGGGGTACTCTAGCACAAAGCTGTTGTAGCTGTGTTGTATCAAGTATTTGATGTTAACTCTACTTAAATCTCCACAGTACCAGTAGATCATACACTCACTTGGGTCAATACTAAGGGTTCAACTCCAGTAAATCAGTAGTGAACTGTGAGCACTACTGCTGGGCCTTTACCTTGGAAATCACCGCCAAGAAAATACGTCTGCACTGACAGAAAACCTCAAAAACAATAGTATGTTGAATTGAAAGCACTCACCAGCTGTAATCCTCTAAGTAATGATGACGAGGATGTCAACAACTCTGTGTCTTTTGTATGCTTTCAGCCTTTGCATTGTGGATTTTCCCGGCGTTGAAATCAGGTTCATATAAATGTCAGGATACGTAATTTCCGGCCACATGTCAATGTTCGTAGACCACTCGTTGTTTGGTAGCTTGTATGGATCCATGTCCAGTCTAATTGTCTTTAATTTCATGTTATATTCCACATTTTTCCCGGTCTCGCTGTAGTTACTGCTATGCTCCGCCATGTTGAGCCGGTTTGTTTTTGCCACTCAGTCTGACTTAGAGGGGCGTGGCCCAGGGGGGAAGTGACATATGTGCATTCCCTCTGTTAATGTGCAATCAAATGGTATTGTATAACATGTGAAAGAATGAAAATGCATACGTATAGCCCGCCAAATGCCATAAGAACTGGTGTGACATACAACAAGATCTCCTGAGATCAGTGTGGGTGCTGGAACATTCTGCTACGTTTACTCACCACAGACTACCACAGCCATCCATAGCCATAACCCGGACTTTCACCACCCTGATATCTTCACCATGTGGCCTCTGATATTTTCTCCCCTCAGGTTTTCTGTTAATTTCCCTGTCACATTTATTTTCTGTTTTATTAAACACCTTTACTTCCTTCAGCACTATGCATTTAAGTCTGTTCATTCTCTCGGTCATGACACAATCCGTGTTTGGAAACATCAGTTTAGCTTTTCCACAGCAGGTTGGCCCGCCAGCTGAACACCACAACATTCTGTGTAGTTCAGGTCATGACTAGTATTTATTCACAGTCTTACATTTTAATCCAACCTTAGTGTGCAGGTGAAGCTTCATCTTGACCATGTTTTTTGGGTTTCATTGATTTAATGCAGGCAGGTTGAATTATTTAGAATACTAACCTCGTACCTGGATCTCCTTTGATGTTGAACGATTTATAGATATTAGGCATTTTTTTTATGAAGCTTATATGAAACACCTTCCAAGCCTTATAATTGGATCTGGTTTACTGGTCTAGGTTTGAGGTATTGTTGAAAATGGGCAAGTGCTGTTACATAACCCATTTATGTTCAGTCTGATGTCGTACTGTAAATAAATTATTAATTTCATTCAATATTCAAAATTTGAGTAACGAGACTGTCATCGCACAGGAATATGTGAACAAACAAAAAGAAGGGACTTGAAATCTCTCATGGATTGTGGTTAGCAGAGGTCACTGTTAAGGCCACAAGACTCCACTACATCACAACTACACAATTTCACTAAAGTCGTCTAAAACCAGAAGCCAGAATTTAAAGAGACTTTAGCAACCACTGATGTATTTTATCGTTTGTCTATATAATGTAACAATAGCATGCAAAGATAACAATTATTTGTATTCTGCATGCTAAGCAAATTGTCTTCAGGTACATTTGTTTATTTGCATGTACAGCTCTGACAGTGTTAAGGTGTAAAGCAGTTAAGTTTTTTTTTTTTTTTCCCTTTCCCATTGTTTATCTGGAAAAACAAATTGTACAAAACTTCGCTTTCAGGTACATTTCAATGTCCACACCTCAAATGTGAATGAGAGTGTAATCATTGCTTATTCAAGTTTTTTTAGCAGAATAAAGAACAATTATAACAAGTGAGCGGGAGGAGAGGGCTTACTCCGCTTCTTCTTCAACAAGATAAAAGTATAGTGTTCGTCTTTTTGCTTGCTGCCAAAAGCATTAACAACAGTTTTTTTTTGTTTTTTTGTTTGTTTTGTTTTGTTTTTTTTTATCTTTCGGAGTCCAGTTATCACATGGAATATCTCCTAAGTATCGGGCTTCACACTTACAAGGAATTTTTTCAGTAAAGATGCTATTTAAATGTTCACATAGCTGCTCCCAGAATGGTTTGATAACTGGACAGCTCCAGAAAATATGATAGTGATTTGCCTTATTTGTCCCACAGAGTCTCCACCATGTGTCTCCACTGCCCTGGAGTTAAGTATTTTAAAGCATTTACGGCTGTGGGAGACTTTCGTCACCAATTTTCATCAAATCTGTAAAACCCGAGTCATAGCCTAAGAATCATAAGTCTTTCCGTGATTACTCACCTGAATCTCTTGCCTCATGGTGAACAATTTCAAAGTGTACTCTACCATAAACAAATCACGGAAAGATTTATGGATTCGTGATACTTAGAGTATAACTCGGGTTTTACAGATTTGATGAAAAATCAGTGACGAAAGTCTCCCGCAGCTTTAAGGAGTTATAGTGTGATACCCTGAGGACAGTGAGTTTATGACATGGCAAACAACTGAAACCACAGACCTGCACTGTCCATCAGAAAAGCAATAAAGACCCGTTTCAAAGAAATGACCTGTGTCTGTACTGTTGTGAAAACAACTGTAGAGACTTTAAGATTTTATACCATGTCAAAAATTATATTGTGTGAATTTCTTATTTTTTCTTATTCTGTGTTCTTCTCCTTTGATTCCTCTTCTTATCTTCCTTACTCTACTTTTCGGTCCTTCGTCGTATTGAAATGACTGATCACACATGTGCATTTATCAATCTCTATAGTAATAATATATGTACATCTGCAATATACAGCAAATATGTAAACTGTACAAAAACAAAAATGCATTTCACAAAAAAATATCAATATTGTAGAAACTATGGGATCATCTGGACAGAGAAAAGGATAAAACACCATGAAAGCCTTTGGGACATTCTGAGGATGTGTAATATAACGCAACATTGTTTAAGAAAATACCCAGGTAGTCAACCCTGGAGGGTTGCAGATATACTGAATCCAAATTATGTGTATGTATTTCAGTACTATACACATATTTCCCCTCATATGTCTGGTTAGAAATAAAGACACACACCCTACACCCATACAACCCTTCAAAAACAGCTAAAGGCTGCCTATAAAACTTGTGCACAGTGCTGTAATTAAAGCTGTGGGAGACTTTCGTGACCAATTTTTCATCAAATTTGTAAAACCTCAGTCATAGCCTAAGTATCACGAATCTGTAAGTCTTTCTGTGATTACTCACCTGAATCTCTTGCATTACAGTTAACAGTTTCACAGTGCCATCCACCATAAACAAACCATGTGTTTACAAACAGAGCCGGGAGGTAACTCAGGCATCTTCAGAATTTTGTCGCAACGTGCATTGTGGGAAATGGAAGTTCGCGCAACCACCTGCAGTAGCAGCAGCAGTGCAACCATATGATATTATATGGATGAAACAAACATGACGCGGAAACGGCTGGAGAAATATGCACAGAGGGAAGGGAGCTCCTGCCGTTTCCGTGTCGTGTCTGTAGCAGCTGCCGCTGTCAGGCGGCTTCGCTAACCTCTGTTTCTCACAATGCACATTGCGACAAAATCTGAAAATGCCTGAGTTACCTCCCAGCTCTGTTTGTAAGCACATGGTTTGTTTATGGTGGATGGCACTTCGAAATTGTTCACGGTAATGCAAGAGATTTAGGTGAGTAATCACAGAAAGACTTACAGATTCATGATACTTAGGCTATGACTGAGGTTTTACAGATCTGATGAAAAATTGGTCACAAAAGTCTCCCACACCTTTAAATCTTCTGCATTAGTTTGTACACACCTTATGCACTGTGTGACCATAAAGCTGAACTGAATAATTTAAGAAAATGTTGTGTACCATCAGTTTCATTTTCAAAAATCTGTTGCTACAAATATAAAAACACCATGTTTCATTTGACCTCTTGTAATACAAAATAACATAGAGGACAGGAGTGAAGTAAGTAGTATTCTTGCACATGCGTACAACAAACCAGGTTTGTGATTTGATGATCAATAAGTCCTTTTTTTTTCCTCCTTCCTTTTTCCTTGATACTTCTTTTCTTCTTTCTTTACTCTGTGGTATTCCACTGATTTTGTTTACTAGTCCCTCATCATAAATCCTGTCTATTTTTCATGAGAAAATGGAGCAGCTAGAACTGGAATAAAAACTACTATTTGTCTGTGGTGGTATACAAAGGGGATAGGGAATCTCTAAGAATATGAACTACTTCATGGTCTCACACAGCAGAACTCTGAGCAGAAATTGCCCAAAGCAATTGTAAACAGTGTGTAAACAGTGTAACTGTGGGAAATGATGTGATTTCTTTACTTGATGAAAATGTGCTCAGTTTCTGCTCACAAGAATTCCTGCTTCTGAATGTCAGCGCTTTCAAATTACATGTTTTTTCTTTATCTAAATGTGGATAACATTATTACCAGATGGATATCGGCCAAGTTTTGATTGGAGAATGTGATGCGTAAACCAAGGTAATGGACTGCTCTGGTAAATTAAAAGAGAAATAAAGGTAAAATACATACTCTCAGTACAAAAAACAGTTATCTGTGTATTTATGTCCAGAGGGAACAATGGCCCACTAGCAAATGAGAAAAAAAATGCAACAAAATACACAGTGGGATTAGAGCTATACTGTGAAAAGATCAACTAGGTGCATATAAAGGGGATCTGAGTTTAGTGTTTCTTGTGTGTTATCAGCTCTGCATAGTTCTGATTATTTCCCTTCTCTGTCTTCAAACCTCTGGGGACAGAAAAGGGCTGGGAGCAAAGCGTAGTGAATTTGAAGGATAATGTGATAGAAAATGAATTGTCTCGGGTGGCTGGCTTTCCCTCTTAGGGAGGTGACACCGTCCCAATATTGTTTTTTTACACACCACTAGTGTAAACCCAGAGCCGAGAACTTTCTTCTACTATAAATGTTTGGTACAGTGAATCATGCTTTTTATAAACTGCTCTTTATTTGCCAAAAAAGATTAATACAATTTATAAAAATGAATATTAAGTAAATCTCTCAATCTCAATGTTGGCAAATTATAACCAGAAGATAAAAAAATAAACCTGTTTTGCTCTCACTGGGGCTTATAGACAGATATGGTTAACATACCACTAACCCTCATTTACTGTAAACAGTGGTACAATCATGCTTTTTTATTTATTTATTTTATTTTACTGAATTATTTTTAATCTTATGTACAGTTTAATTTGGCAGAAGAGGCTCATAGAGCTCTGAGTGAATACGAGCTGTGATGAGGAGGTAATCCTCCTTTATAAACACATACATGGAGATTAAATCATAATTAAATCAACATTATGAAACACCACATAAAAGGTGGTGTGTATGTGGGTAACATTAGTAAGATCAAGCATTCTGCAAACAGCCGATGCCAATCAGCCAATACAAGCATGGTTCACAGTAAGTGAACAAACACAGTGATTCATCTAATAGTACATAATAAGCAAACCGCTCTACATCATAAGAAATACTGAACAACACAAAACACGTAATTTTTTTTCTCATTAAGAAAAAGTCTATTATTATACTTATTAATATACTTATATACTTATTAAATCTGCAAGTTCTCCCCATTTTTATTTGAAATATACTAATCGGGTAAATAAGGAACAATTGATCAGTTTCTTTTCTTTTAGTTTCTCACTTCAATAAATGTACACCCATGTGGAAAAAACATACTAGCGATGTGGTTATTTGGTTGTTTCTGGCTAAATGACAAGGGCTTGTGCAGTGGATCATGTTTGTTTGAAAAATTCATGTGTTTGTGGTATCGACTGAAGATGCCACTAAGGACAACGAGACTTATAAAGCCAAGGAATCTGGATGTTGATGGCTGAAATGCAGATAGATAGATAGATAGATAGATAGATAGATAGATAGATAGATAGATAGATAGACTTCATTTCAAGCACAAGTAGGAACAAAAGATGAAGGTGAACAAAAGGCAAAAGAAATGACCAATTTAAACAGGACACTAATATATTGAAGGAGCTAAGTCAACCCGAAATGAAAAACAAATGTCACACAATGTACAGCTATTCCATTGTGGCTCTTTAACAATACTTTAGGTCTGAAAAGGAGTACGAAGAAGCTTACCTTATATTGTCCTACCCCAGTTTTACATGACTTGGCCAATTAGCTAATGTATACAGTCCATAACAAAGACAAGGTCAGTCATTAAATTACAGAAAAAGGGAACAGATGATTACAAACTAGACATGAGGAACATCCCAAAACATGGACATGGTATGATCAAACACCTCTCTCTAGACATGGCTATTCTGTCTGGGTATTGACTCGTCTGGGATGATGACACAAAGGGATCTCAGGTGTGTATGGAGGTCCTGGATCACTGTTGTCACATGGTCAGCCAGTTCTAGAACCATCACAGTACCTGATCTGAAACCTATTCCAAAGGTGAGATATGGTTGATTGAGTGGTGCCTAAAACCTATGGTACCTCTCTCTCTCTTGCTTGACCACAAAGGCATTGGTCAACTCATGTGGTCAGATAGGGTCAGTCTTTAGAAGGAAGTGGTTGGATTTGGCAGAATAACAGCCTGTAGACTTACACACAGGAGGTTTATTTCAGTCAAACATGAAAGCAGTTTGTTTTTGCTGTGTAACCACAAAATAGATACAAAGATCGTTCCTTCTCATTAACATAATTAGACTTATTTGCTGACTTGAAATTATTTTACACTTTTTGTTACACAATGTTAATAACCTCAACATCAAAGTGTTAAAATCAAAGTTTTGGCCTTGTAGCGTAAGAAAAGAAAGAAAACGCTCACACAGAAAGTACTCTGGTGCTCTTTCAGTGCAGGGTGTGTGTGTCCTGCTGTTCTTTGATGCAGGTAAAATCAGCTTTTATGGGTTCCTGCACATTGTGTACACACTCTCTGGACACTGCACAGAATAATTTGAAGGAGACAGTGAGAAGCCTTTTTCTAAATGTGTTGGAGTATGATTGACAGTACCAAAGTCTTTCATTTCTTTCTTCTTTGATAGAGGGTGTCAGAGCACAGGGTTAACAAGAAGCTTCTGCCTGGAAATGGAAACATGGCCTTCTCTGTGTCACCGTTTGATATCCTTTATCCCAAACCAACACAGTGGCCAAAGCCTGCAGAGTCCGGAGGTTGTCAGCTGAAACCTTTAGAGTTTAAAGGAGTGATGGATTATCTGTAGCAGAACAGAGACACACAGATACAGGCCAGATATCAGGAAACTCTTCAGAAGGGAGCTATCCTGCCCTTACAGATCATTTTCTTGTCACCTTAAAGCAAAAGCTTTCAGTGCCACATAAACCTTTTGACTCTTTTGACATGAGGAAAAAAACACACTGTGCAGACGCTGCTGCCACAGATTGCAGCACAGAGTGGACAGCGCTGATGCGGTGGATGAAACCACAGGTCAGGATGATGTTAGGAAATTCCCCTCTTTTGTCTCCTCACTTTTTGAGATGCTGGGTAACGCCTGAAGGGAAGACCTTGGAGGGCTGAGTGTAGTTCCCTGACTGTTTCACATAACATCTAGTGACAGTTGCTTCAAATGAAAGAGGTTATTTTTTCCATCCTGAATCTTATTAAAAACTTTCATCTAGGGATGCTGTCAGTACTGGCTGCTACTGCTGCCTCCACTGAGGATCTAGTCACTGCATATAGCAGAGGCGATTGCTTTGAGACAGTGAGGGAAGCTGAACTTCCCCTAGCATTTCTGGAAATGAATGGGAAGAACTGCACTGTTGAATTTACAATAAAGATACAAATTACATTTACATAAAAATTGCACAAACATGCACTTAATTTTATGTCTATGTTATTCCGGTCAGCTGTTTATCGTTTGCTGTCCAATGCAAATTCCCTGATCCATTCTCGTATCGGTAGCCTACACTGTTGAATTGTTTATGAGGCTGCACCAAGCTGTATTTTTCATTGCAGGGAAACATGGTGGTCATTGGTTAAATCCATAAAATCATCCCACCCCAAACCTTCCCACGGACATTCAGTGTCTCTCAGGTGAATGGGTCAGTCGGTAAGCCAGGAAGCCTGGGGCACTGTAAAGAGGGGAGGTGTAAACATGACAAATTCATGGGGCCTGGCATTCCCGGGGGGCCCACAGAGCAGTGGAAGGGGCTCAGTGGATACAGGTTAGAAGTTGTGAAAATTTCGTGTAAACACCAGCATTCAACAGAGGCATAGAAGCCAGGAGTCAGATGTTGTTTCACTTTTGGTTTACACCAGTTACGGAACACACCCCCATGTACATGCCCCCCAAGATGATCTATAATCAATCTTCCAAATAATGGCAGATATAGTCTACAAACTAAAAACGTTTTCATACACGACACAATCAGCTACACAAGAATGTGTGACGTGCTCGCCCTCAGCGGTGTTAGCAATTTATGTTTGTTTGTTTTGTTCACTTCCTGTTTTATTTTGGTGAGGGGTTTTGTTCGCTCGTGTGCACTGTGTCTGTCTTGTCTGCGTCCTCCCTGATTCCCTTGATTGTCTGCACCTGGGGCTCATTATCTCTCTCCCTTTATATACCCTCCTCTCCTCGTGTCTGTGTCAGTGCATCTTTCATGCCTATGCCAAGCCAAGATCTCCCTCAATCCCCTCCTGATCCTCTGTGTTGCATTGTCTCACTCTTATTGTAACTTTATTGATTCCATGTTTGTGAAGACCTTTTGGTTAGGTTTTGATACCACGTTTGTGAAGACCTTTTGGTTAGTTTTTGATACCACGTTTGTGAAGACCTTTTTGTTAGTTTTTGATACCACATCTGTGAAGATATTTTTGTTCCTTTATTTTTTTGAGTATATAAATTCTCAAACTAAGTTCCACTTGTCTCTGTCTCGTGCATTTAGGTCCTAGCCTTGTGAACTTTTAACAGCGCTGTGTTGTCATGTAGTGTTTTCATGCATTTCCTGTTGCACTTAATTCATATAGTACTTTTGTACAATGTATGAATCATATATTGCAGATAAATAGAGGAAACAACTATGACGTCTTCTTTGTGAATTGTCATTATATAATCTGTACTGGGAGCCTGATTTGCTCTATGCATGTTTGAGAATACGACTACTTGTAATATTTCAAAATAAGTTATAGCAGTTTCTACAGTTCAAAGACAATGGATATAAGTGTGTATTATATATTGCACTACAGCACTATTTTTCACTATATTTCTTAATATTTCTGCTACATAACAATATATCTATTGTATCATATAATTATACATGCTCTATGAGACAATGTGAGACAATAAAGTTGAAGATAATTAATAAAGAAAATGCAGCTTACTTTCTATTTTATTAGTCCCATATACTTTATAACATTCTTTAATACAGAGTCAAATATTTTTACACTGTGAAATATAATGTGAATACTGAAATGGTATTGGAGCACATGTATAGAATGGTGTCTAGTATGGATCAGGTACTGACGTGGAATCCTCAAAATGAGCATTGCCATTTGTTTTTTGGAAACAAGTGGCCATATGTGGATAAGAATGTAGAGCTGCAAAAGAATGAAACATGTTTAAAACAGTGACCATACTGACAGTGTCATGTTAAAGCTCACAAATAAATGTCCACAAATAAAGCTGTGTTTGATAATAGCAATATCAACTTCTTGTAATGTATAATCACACTAATTAGCCAAATTGACTAACTTCAGAATATAATCACCTGTCATCATAAATCACCTAATTACACAAAACTTTAAACCTTAATATAATTTACAAATGGGTGAGTTCTATAAAAACTCTCCTCATGTACAGTTATCACTAAAAGGGAAATTAACTATGGAGACCAAACCTTTATGTAACAGGCTGTAAATATGTTGATATTGTTGTTGTTTTTTTTCCCTGTAAACTTAGAAATTCTGACAGATTTGTGGTTTGACTCACACTTTGAACCTTCACTATTTGATACTTCTGAGCTGGCTTCACTTTTTAAACCCAAAGGTTGCCATCAGTAATAACACTAACAGTAACATGCTGCTCTGAAGTCTTTATTTATATCAGCAGAAGGTTATCAGTGGTGTTAACAAACTGCAAATCACAATGGCAGACAGTTCGGAAGGCCTTTGTGAACTTACTTATGCTCAACAGCTTCTTTGGTTGTTCAGAAATAATACTTATTGTTGTCTGTTGTCCCAATTGTTGCACATTCAGCAAACAGCAAACACCAAGATGCTATAGGAACACCTGCAGCCTTGTGCTTATAAGTAGGTCTGTTTAGTATAATGGGGTATGACAGAGGCCATGCAACCAACTCTGTGAGGATGGAGCACAGACAACTCTCCCCTCCCACAGGAGTTCAACATGACCGCATTCATAATTACACCCAAAAACAGACTATACAAAAAGGTTAGTATACCTCAAATAGCTGTCTGTAGTAGCATTTAGTCCCAAACAAGTATGAACAGTATTGGATAGATTAAGTTTTGGTCTAACTCTGCAAATCCATTTCATTTATGCTGTAATGTACCAAATTTCATACCAATCTACATAGAATTTGATTAGACTCAACAATCAAAACCAGAAATGTGAACCTTACAGTGGCAACAGAGGGAAGGACAGAGGAATGGAAAAGCTGTGAGGACACACAGTCTGTGATTTAATGAAATCAGGGCCACATACAAGCAAAATAAGTAGATATTTCACTCTGTTAATACATTTTTTCACCTGCTGGTGGCACTCAAAGAAAGGTCAGCCTATTAATACTGTTGGTAGGAGTTATCATCTAATCAAACTTCTGTGGCAATTGGGCAAGAATTTCAGTCCAAACAGTGGGTGGGCGCAAATTATACAATGGATGGGGCGTCGTAGGAAATGGAGGGGGTCTGAGCTTGTTTCAGGGTTAGTCATTTGTTGCACTGTGGGAGAAGACCACTACCTGGAGTTTCACACGGAAGGTAAAGAAAATTAAAAAAACTGAAACTGCAGAAAACAATAAATGCGGAATGTGATGTCACTTATGTTTTTCCTTTTGTGGAAAAATCAAGATAATTATATGTTCAACAGACAATCACAGCATAGAAGAAGAATACAAATTATTATGAAGGTTCACATATGAAATAAGACACTAATAAAAGGATGGTTATAAAGTTTGACCCCAGTTTATGGTGCTATTCTGAACCAATCACGTTGTTTGTGTTTGGTCATATTGTATAATTTTTGTCAGTGTTGACATTTATTAAAGGCATTTTTAATAAAGAAAATGTAAATTTAGAACAACCATCTGTCCTTCTTTGCACCGAGGCAGGGGCGACAGGGACTACAGGGAATTATACTGTACAAATACATAGCCCAAGGCTTTTAATACGTAAACTAGCTAATTACTAAGTCTTTCATTAATATTTGTATCAATAACAAGGGTTTGTGCCTGAAGCACTCATGATGCAGGGTCACCTCAAAAGACTGTAAAATGTCAGCGTTGAATAAATGAAAATGAACTGTTGTGGATAGCCAAGGGCTGACTTTCAGGCACTGAAACACAAGAACTTAAATCAATAAAAACAAAATATGACCTTGATATTAAAACCAGTGTGCTGATTTTCTGTGCAGAGACCCAAACTGAATATAATTATGGGTAGAATACATTACTGACCTAGTTACTGAAGTATTCCATCCATGGGTCAAAACAGTTACTGTAACTGGGGCCTCAAAAATCACCATATCATGAAATAAAAACTCCCCACAAAACCTTCTGCTAAATCTCATGAAAATTGGTGTTGTAGTGTATTTCTATAATCCTGCTGCTAGACAGGCCGACAGACCTGGGTGATTACATAACCTCCTTAGCAGAAGTAATAATAAACATTGATCATAAAATAGTACATTTAGTCACACCATGTAAGAATCACACTCCCTGACGATGGAATGTGGTCCAGTGCCACTAGGATTTCAAATAAAATCTAATGTATTTCAGTGCAAAAATGTTTAGAATGTAATCATTTGCCATTGAGATAACATGCTGGTAGTAGGAAGCACAAGCTGTGCTGGAAGCAAAGTTTCTTCTGACATGGATACTTATTTATTGTGAGGAATAACACTAACTAATGCCCCCCATTAATGCCTCAGAGCCCCCCCTCTCAGGTTTCTTCTTCCAAATGCCCCCATGTTGTCCCATGGGCCCCTGGGAGATGGTACCACCCCCGTTGAGAGACACTACTCTACATACACACAAAAACAGATGTGTGCATTTCAAATAACGTTGACATTTGTACTTGAAATGACGTTCAAGTGTAAATGTCACATTTATACTTTCATGTGTCCATTGTGTTGGAATGAATGTTTGGGAATCAATCTACCACAGCAAATAAACAAAAAAGTCAAATACCAAGAGGAAGTGTGGAGGTTTTGAGTGAAGAAGAAGAAGAATCTCTAAGAATCTCCTCCCGGCTGGTTGGTACAAAAAAACCCAAAACAAAACAAAACAAAACAAAACACAAAAAAAAAAACAAAAAACAAAAAAAAACAAACAAACAAAAAAAATACATATATATATATATATATATATATATATATATATATATATATGCTGGTAGTTTCTCACCAACTCACACAGTTGCTCTTTGAAAAGTTACACCATTTCTACAAATTATTCAAATTGTAACACTGCTGGGAGATGGACAGAAATACCAACGAAATGAATGGAGAATACAGACAGATGGCTGTGTGTGTGTCTAAGGTAGGGAATAAATGAGCCTTTAGCAAACGTATTTTCACAGTGGCAGATAGAAATGTTTACATATTGGAAAAGGGGTGGGAAGGATCTTCAGTGGGGGGACAGCTGCCCTCCTTTGCCCCCTGACTCCAAATTTTTCTCTCTATTTTAGCATTAAAAAAATTAAATTTTGAAAATGTTGTCATTAACAAACTATCCTTTAACATTAAAATGTGAATAACCTGAACAAATATGAACAACTTGAAATGTCTAAAGAAAATGAAATGCAATTTTAATGGTATTCTGCCTGTTACTAGGTTTTGTGCCCTTGTAGATCCGTACTGTACATGTATTAATGATGATAAATAAAGATCAGGCATACTATTATTAAAATTGCACTTATTTTTCTTAAGAATTTTTTTTTTCAGGTAATTCACATCTTATTTTGTTTGGAAAGTTTGTAAATGTAAATATTTTCATAATTTAATGTTCTTTTTTTGCATTAAAACAAAGAGGAAAAATTTGGAGTTGTTGTTATTTATTTTTTTTAATAGGTTATTGTGTAATTATTTTACTGGTCCAACCCACTTGAGATTGAATTTGGATAAATGTGGCCCCTGAAAGAAAATGAGTTTGACACCCCTGGTCTAATCCAATTATCTGAGTGTAAAATATATACCCTATAATGCCCACTACACAAAGCAGAAGTCATTATTAAACTAGCATTGTGAGTTTTATATAATTATACTCACAACATTAACAGTTTATACTCTGATGACAAGATTTCCTCATTTAATAATAATAATAGTAATAATAATAATAATAATAATAATAATAATAATAATAATAATGGATTAGATTTATATAGCGCATTTCTATGAACACAAACTCAAAGCACGTACAGGTGATCCATTATTCATTCACTCACACATTCATACTTTGGTGGGGGTAAACTACATATGTAACCATAGCTGCCCTGGGGCAGACTGATGGAAGCGTGGCTGCCAGTTTGCGCCTCTGAGACATACTTGCACTTATTTCCTACACATATTGATGAACATCAAAAGGTTTAGTGAGAAATTCTGTAAGAACTAATCTAAAGTTAAAACCATCTGCTGCTCTTATAAAAAACAGATTGAGAAAACACAGAAGACAAACAAAATCTTAGTCAAAAACTGTTTAAAGTTTCAGTCAGCAGGAACACAGATCAGCTGTTGGAGTCAAACTAGCGTTGACAGAAGACGTCATTACAATGTTTTAAAGAACAAAAGTAAAACTCAGAAACTGTAAACAACAGATTGGATTTCTGCAAAGCACAGGTTCCTCAATTATCCCTTCAGGTTTCACTTCCACTCAGATATTCATCGAGAAAAAAAGCTATTATTCTTTCGTCCATTAAATGCCCCAGAGAACATAAGAGCATACAGTAAGTAAATATGTTAGGCTATTCTTCAAACTGGCTCAACACTTCCCCAGTGGCTCTTTGTTGCCTCCCAGCAATCTCCTTGTATTCATTTGTACCGTCATGTAGAGATGTACTGCTTGGCTATTTGTGTCCTCTGCTGTCGCTACAGTCTTCAAAAACCACTACATGTCTGTTGGGGTTTGCATGATAGCACTTTCATTTTTCAAGGTAGGATATGCACATTATGAGTGAGAGAGCGGGAATCGCACAGATTGTGGAGTCCTTGTTCTGATAATAGGCTGCGAGAAACCACGTAATGTCTGTTGTGTGTGACTGTGTGTGTAATTTCCTGGTATGTCTGTGTTTACCATCTCCAACATGATCCATTATACCTCTATCCATGTTGCTTTGAGCCGATTAAAGCTGCTTTGTGTTGTGGAAACATCCTTGAGGTCCACCAACACACACATATAATTAAAATACCATCTCAAAACCAATCATAGTCATACTTGATTGTACAATGAAAAAGAATGCCATTGAGAAGAACATCCTTGGGTGTCATGGTTGGAAAAATGTCAAAAAAAATCCTTGAGCCAAAGAAATATTTTTCGCACAATGTATAGTAAGTGATCATACAGTTATATTTGGTAGAAAAGCCTCAGATGTCTGATGGATTGAATCCTTTTACAAGATCTAACCCTTCATAATAAACACATAGATGGAAAATAAATTGAAATTAGACCACAGTTTAATACAACCACGCAGCTGTGCCACCACTCATGCATATTGTTACCAGCTGATGCTGATCAGCCAATACAAGCAGAATTTGACCTAATGTTCTGCTTTAATTTAATTTAATTTAATTTAATTTAAAACAAATGACAAACTGAAGGAAAAAAACAACATGTAAATTCTGCCGCTGGAATGAACAGCACCCCTCAAAAAAATACATATTCCTTCATTTGGTGTTTTGATGATGGTAATGGAGAGTGCTGTCTAAGATGACTAGATAACAGTAATTTTGTTCGGTACAATAATCAGTGTGTTAAAGGTAAGAATAGAAGGGATGGATTTCAGATATTCTACAGTGATGTAGACCACTTAAACATGCCTTGTCAGTTTATAACACAGCACCTATGTTATAATTTATCTATATAGTCCATAATCCCATGCTACATAAACACTGGTGTCCTAAATTGTATGCTGACAAATAACAGACCACACTGATGCTTCTATCTTTAATACTGGCTGTTGTGTTTTGGAAAAGCCTAAATAAAGGAAGGGATATGCTAGACTTTCTGTCAGGGTGTCAAGAGGACTACAACAGACAACACTGGTTATTGCTCACTGTGCCACACTAAAAATAAAACAATTGATTATTGCATCCAATGTCCATTTGGTGTTTCCATAGGGAATCAATGCCCTACATCATTCATTTATATGAGGAAGATAAATTCATGAAATGTTTTGCTGCTTCTCATCCCTGCTGCACCATGTAATAAAATCTAAATTTATGCTGTTTTTTTTTTTGTTGCTTGAAAATCAGGTAAAAAAACAAAAAACAAAAACAAAAAGAAATTCTGTCCAACATGTACTTGTATTTGCTCCATTTAAACAATTATACAAATGGTGACTTTTTTTGATGAGCATGTGCCCACTGGCACAGGTTTTTTCAGTCACTGATTAAACTTCAGGTTGTGCAGATAATAAACCAAATTAGAATGTAACTTCATCCCTGTTCTGACCCAAATTCCACACATAAGTTGATTCTGTAAACTGGTCCAAAGTCAGTGATCAGTGTCTGAATGTCAAGGTGTGGATCTAAGACATGAGTAGTTCAGGGACAGTGAGAAAATAAACAAGCACAAGACACATATGCAGAACTGGAGTTTTAAAATTGAGAAAGACCTGACTGAAAATCAACAAGTGTTTAAGGGTGTGCTAGACTTTGTTTTTTCTTGCCATTATACATTAATTTCCTCTATGGAAGTGAAGCCCTGGGGTCTCCTAAATCTACCAGAGCTCATCAACAAGAAGATAAATTCTAAATCCTGTTTTATGCGTCACCGTGGTGTTTTAATGCACCATTTCAGAATTAAGTTGACAAGCAAATTAAATGATCGAGGCCGTAGTTTGAGGCAAAACTCAGCCCCAGTATGAGTCTTTTTTTTAACGTTAACACAGAATCCTAGAAAAAAGTTCAAATCTGACTCTTCATCAAGGTGGAAAAACTCAAGACTTTAACACAGGGAGGAGTTCCATCTCAGTTAAATCATATAATTCTGTTTACAACCAAAATATTTGTTTCAATGTTTAGTAAGCTGAGTTATCAGACAGTTTCCCCAAAGGAGAAGAGGTCCTCACAGATTAAGAGAAAACATTTGTGAAGTATCTTGAAAAGAGCTACAGATATGGCTTATCTTAGAACCAATTTAGTAACATTCAGATGCTTTTACGGCAGATTCCACTTGTGGCTTAACTGTTGGTGTTTGATAAGAAGCTGTGAAATTTACAGCTATCTGAAAGAATTAAAATGACCTATGCGGGTCTACTCCGTGTGCAGGAAGAAAGCCAGACTCTGCACTAAAGATAACAAAACATTACTTATACTTTTATAGTGCTATAATGTTGTGCAATAAAATGGACAAACTTTCCATTAACAAAGCACAAAATGATAGTATGAAAGATGTAAATGTTTCCTGTTCACATTGTTCATAATGCAGCATCACAGGGTTTTCTGTGAGGATCATCATTTACAGATTCTAAGGCTGTGTAAGGAGAAAGACAAAGGAATACAAGTTCAGAATTTTAATTGATAAAGTATGGAAAGGAAATATGTTTGTGTATAGTCATTCTCTTAAAAATTCTGAAGCTTTACATTACTAGAAGAATCACCACCACAATTTAATCATTTGTTCCTTATGCCAGTGTCAACATTTCCTGAAAATTTCATCCATATCCAGCCCATAACTTTTTGAGTTTTCTTGCTAACAGACAGATAGACAGACAAACCCCGATGAAAGCATAAGCTCCGCCGTTACACTTGGCAGAGGTAATAAACATGATATCCATGTTGTGCATCAGACCATGCGGAACAAACCATTAGGAAAAAGAATGAAATGTGTAAGGACCAGTGACACGTCCAGGGTGAACCTCGCCTAGGCTTTACCAAACCCTCTGAATAATTAAATGGATTGTGTCTCTTTATGCATGAAGACTTCTGATCAGTACAAATTAACACATTGCCTTCGTTAGTCGACAGTTTTAGGATCTACAGTGCTGTATTTCAGTATTTCTCACTTTGAAGTACTTGCAGGTATTTGTCATCTTTGTATGTCTGCTGATTGCCTGTTCGTTAGTTTTCTTGTTGTGTGAAATGAAGGTTGATCCACACATCAGATGAGACAAGTTGGATGAAATTTTCACTCCTATCGTTTTTAAGAGTCTACTTCATCTAGTCAGTCTGCCTGCTGAGCACCTCTCTAGGCAAAGAGAAGCTTAAAACCAGCCTCTTTATCAGCTCCCAGCTCTACTGTTGCTATTCATCATCATCTTCAACATCACAGTGATGGTCATCATCATCATCATCGTCATCATCATCTCTCTCTGCTTTCCTCATTTTTCTTTTAAAGCAATTGCGACAAACATGTAACATACAATAAGCAAATGATTCTTTCTTTAATCCGCAGTGGTGAATGAAATGGTCTTGTGTGTTTATAATGAAATGCATTAGTGTTTAAATATTTGTCAGAATTAAAAAGCACATTTCACTAGACCCTCCATCATGTTTCTCACATTGTGTTATGACAAAATTCTGCAACATGTTAGAGCTTTGCACATTAATTGGACTGTACTGGAGTAGAGTGAACCATATACCTGTACTAGAGATGTAGGGGTCAGATTCTATCCAAATGCACTTCATATTTTAGTCAAATTTTCAGAAATATGTTTGGTTTTTTGTGAGTGTGTATTTATCTCCGGCCTCCATTGCAAATATTAAGAGCTGGTTCTTAGTCTGTGCATTAATTCCAGAGTTGAAATGTTTTTACTATCTACTATTTTCATTATTTTTACTGGAAGGTTTTTTTTTTTTTTTTTTTTCTTTTTACAGATGTTGTATTTCATATTATTAAATCACTACATGAACTCTTGATTGAGTAGATGGAAATAACAGGTATTTGGTCAAAAAACCTCACACCCACTTTGGCTTTGACTGATCTGGTTAAAAGCTATAGTCATTATATGTGTTGTATAGAGTCAAGAAAACACGGGTTCATGTTAAACAGTGTGTACTGAGTTCTTTAAATAACCATTATTTCTGCACACATATTTTCATCCTTGTCTCTGACTCATACCAAAAGTGTGAAGTGAGTGGAGAGGTGACATCCCACCCCTTCTGCTGTGCCTCATGTGAAAATTTACAATGCAAAAAGGCTAAACACGAGCAAAGTTTACAGGTCAAGAAAATCCCAAATTGTGGTAAAGTTTGTAGAGAAACAGCTAGTTTAATGTAAAACAGCTCAGTGGACTGCAAGTGTTGTCGCATGGGATATGTGTCACCGACATCAGCATGATTGACACCTCAGCATATTTCACCTTGACCTTTGAGAGCGAGGCACAAAAGTGATAGAGGAGGTAAAAACCATGACAAGTCTGGTCAGTGGTCATGTTGAAGGAGCAAAGACATTTTCAACGGCCATGGAGACCCTCTGGTGTCCTTTTATCCTCTACAGTGCATTAATGTGTTATTTATAACAGTTTTATAAGCTGTTTTTGAATTGACATACACACACATTAATTATACACAATATATATATATATATATATATATATATATATATATATATATATATATATATATATATATATATATATATATATATATCTCCACTGGGTGCAATATATTTTCTTGTACACAGATTAGCCATAAAAAAAAGTCCCAAAGCCTTAGATTTGAGCTTTTACTATTGTACACAGTCACTGTGGCATCTTTTTGATAAACTAATGCGATGCAGTGCCCCCACAGGCTTGTGCTGTAGGCACTAAGCATGATGGGTAATCACCTCAACCACTTCTCCTCTCACCCTGATGTATCCATCACTCTGGAACAGGTTCAGTCAGGACTCATCAGACCACATGACCTGTTTCCATTGAAACCCAGTCCAGTCTTTATGTTCTCTATCAAACTGATGATGGTTTAGGAAATGAGAAGATACTCACTGCATCAGTTAAAGAGTTAAAGAAGAGTCCCAGCTAAAACATATGAATCGCTGTAGTAATTATCTGATGGTAGGATCTGGACTATTTGCTGAGTTACACCCAGGTAGGGGCTTTTTTTGGCCAGGCTGTATGTAAATCCATCAAATTATGCAGGAGTAGCCTGTTTTAATGGTGAATCTAGACATATTCTGTGTAATACTGTGTATGCAGGTGTATGAGTGTTGGAGAAGTAGCTTGTGACAGATGGGTCCCTAAACCAACAAAGAAAATTGTTGGGGGATGTGTCCTTGAGCAAGGCACTTAACCAACCCCCCCAGGTGTCTGACATGGAGGTGCTAGTGTGCAGTGTGTGATGGGTGAAACACAGAGGGTCAGTTTCAGTGACTATGCATGTCCACATGTACTGTATGGACTGACAAATGAAAAACATTCTTCTTCTAGATAGGTTACAGCATCCATGTCTTTTGAGACCTGAAAGTTCAACATTATTTTATTTACCACCATACCACAGCATGAACCTTATTGTGTCATGGAGCACTTTTTTCCAATCAGCTCTCCTCTTTTTTGCTCTTCTTCCTCCTTCTCTCTTTTCTACCTCATTACCACAGTCCCCTGAGGGAATGCTTATCAGTTTTATCCGTTCTCACCTACACCAGCTACGAAAGAGCCTTGAGGGAAAAGGGCAGCTGTAGAGGTGGAGGGAGAAGAGCTAGAAATAAGGAGGTAGATGGTGGTGATGGTGGGGGTATGGAGAGGCAATAAGAAGTGTCATGACTTACTGCAGAGAGGCTGGGCAGGAGAACAAAGATGGAACAAACACATGCAAATAAACAAATTAACACACACACATTCACACAAACCAGCTGCTCCTGAGCTGTTATCTGCACAACTTATTGTGACGCTGCTGTGAACCGCATGCAACATGGCCTGGGTCCTGATTCATTGGTCAAAGAAAGAGGAAAGAAAAAGAGAAGGGTTGGGTAAGAAGGGATGAGGGCTTTTTTCTTCCCTGCAGATTTGGACCTTCTCTCATTGATTTACTGCTCTTTAAATATTTGAGCGGCTCTTTTATTTACACACAATCTTATTTATTCAGGCACACGTCAATGTTCAGGAGGAGTCAGCCAATTACCTATGCATTATTGATGAGGATGCTGTCGATCTCTCATGGCTTCAGTCTTTACCTCTACTCCTCGTCTTCTCTTTGTATTCTTTCCTTTAAGTTCTCATCTCATCTTTAATCCTGAAATGGCACTGTTTCTTCAACACTGCAGTTATTATGCAATCTTATTATCTTTGTTAAGTTTACTCTTGTTGATTCATTGGTTCAGTCTAGACTGACCGTTCTGAGCTTGTTTGTATGATTCTGTAATGTAGGCTAGCCGTTTAGCGGTTGGAGGTAAGTGAGATGCTGAAGCAGAACAGATAGAGGCAGGAGATGGCGTGGTTCACCATTTATAATGTTTTCAAAAATCCATATTTACAAACAAAGTGCATGTGCCAAAAAGTGCAGGAGCAAATGGAGGTCAGAAGAGCAGTGTCTTCTCCAGCAGCAGAACCACAAGTGATGGAAACAGGCGCCTTATATACTGTCCAACTAACTGGTAAAAACCACTACATACTAGTAAGTAACAAATGGGCTGTTGTTGGATTACAAACAGATCTTTAGTACATCTATTGACAACACAAACTGTATAGAAAACTGAGGTGATTTATGGTTTTACAGTGGCTGTTTTCAGTCTAAAAACAGAGCTAAGACAGGTGTTCAGAGAACGCAAACCTCCGCCAAGCACCCCAAACAGTGTGCATGTGTGGATCGATTATTTCTTTTCAAATTAAACAGTTTCAAGGTTGTTTCATACAGCAGAAAAAGTTGAAGCTTGGCACCAGTCATGTGTATGTCAAATTATATTAAATTCCAATCATTTGTTGAGTTATAATGAAAAACGTGTCGTAAATGGGATTTTCAATGTTAAATTGAAATGTCCAAAGAGTCCACATTCCACAGTGGATGTCGACAATTTTGTGCCAGATACAAGATATTGTTATAAGCTATGGGTGGATCAAATTGGAGGCTAATTGGAGTCATTTTAGATTTTTTAATGAATTTTCAAAAATTGCTCAATGATGAGAGATAGGAAAATTTGAGATTTTGTGACCTTGAACTTTGGCCTACTTGGCCCAAAATTTAATGGGCTTGTCCCATGGCCTAGGCCTATCTGTGGGTAAAATTAGGTAAAGATGGATGGAATAGTTTTCCCGTAAAGTTGCTAACAAACAAACAAACAAACAAACAAACAAACACACACACACACACACACACACACACACACAAAGCAAAGCGATCACAATACCTCCTGGCAGAGGTAATAACAGAGCTGTAATGTAAACTATCAGCTGAGATTATAAGATTATAAAACATGTTGTTTGACTGTTAAAATAACCAAATATGAGTTTTAGTGAAGAAGAAAATGTAATGATAACCATAATATAGATGTGAGTAAACAAAAGGCTTTATACTTTATTTTATTCAGTTTGTTGGGAGTCATGAATGTCTTCTGGTGCATGACTTCCCTCTACTGTTGAGAGTTTGGAATATAAACATTTTATTTGTTTTCCCTTTCAATCCCCTGTGATTTATTCATGCACATTAGCACACATTTAGATCTTACTTTTCTTAGTTGCTGTCAACCACCTGAATACATGCATATATACATACATAAATAAACACTAACACAGTTCATGACCGACGTTGTCTCACTCTGAACACTGCAAATCCACACTTCCGACATCCAGAAGCGGGAGATTTCTTTTTCAGAGACAAAGATAGCTGTACATCTGAGGAGAACAGGAAACAGGCTAACTCTACCTTGATGTGAAAAGCCCAGCAGGGATCTGACCACATGACTAAAGGCGCTGGATGCATCCTCCATCTCCGTCACTTCAAAAGGATGTCTGCTTCATTAAAAAGCCCTGCCAGGAAACATGAGAAACTACTACAAAGAGATGAGTGTTTGTCTTCTTATGCATCTGTATACGCACTTACAAACACACCCACATTCATCCAAAAGCCTTTCCACGTACTCCCAGACTTCGACTCAGCATCAAGTACATTATCATGCTTGTAAATAAAAGCGAAAACACACACACATTTACAGGCGTAGACTTGTACTCGTGTATAACCCCAGGCTGAATGGGGACAGCGTTGAGTTTGCTGAGGTGAAAACCAGGGAGAACAGTAATTAGAGCCACACATATAGCACAGCAACAGAAATGTACCAACAAACAAAGTGTGCATCAGCAAGAATAGTGTGCTGAAGGTTTGGCGGTCAAATTGGACCTCTGAGGACCCTTAGAAAAATGACATAAAAACACAAACAAAGGGAAGGGTGGAAGAAAAATATGAGATTGGAGAAGTGGATTTGGGGTGAAAGCTTTCTTTGTGTTCTGTGTGTGTGTGTGTGTGTGTGTGTGTATGAATGGATGTGTGATTGCTGAGCTTTAAAAGATGAAAACTACAATTGTCAAAGAAAAGGGAAAACTGTGACCACACGTCCAAACATTTTCGACCTTGACCCAAGGAAAAGCAGTTTCTGACAAACACGTTTCCTCTGAGTTGTATATTCATTATCATCAGCTCAGCAATTATTCAGCTGTGTACATCAATCTGTTCCTGTACTGATTAATTATTGTTTAAACAGCATAAATAATATGCTTGGATCTGGTTCTAATTCATTCCTTAACAGCTGACAGACCAAATAAGACTGATAATAAGCTCATTAATGCTGCTTTGTAGATACAGTCGCCCACACAGCCTTCAATATTTAAAAAAACACAGACACTAACACAAATAAGACTTAGACATGTACACTTAGAGCAGACACTGACAGACCTTCTCTCCTATAGTCCCGTTCTTTTAGTGCTAGATTGTTTTCTACTCATTCACACAAGCATCTCTTCTGTTGTGCTCTACACAAAGGATTGACATGTGCAGCGCGTGTAATCATCGCTGTTGGACCTAAAACAAATAGCGAGAGTGGAAATAAAAACGTGAGCCCATGAGCCTCTCATCAGGGTGAATGTCTAGTCACACATGAACCCACTTAAATAGGAGGAAGATGAGTTGTTTTCAGTGAAGGAGGCTTGATTAGAGAACACACTCAGTGATCAGCCATTCTCTGTGTGGATGTTTCCCCATGTGGATCACTTGGCATTTCATGTATAATAATATTTTCCTCCCTTGAACTGCTATATGAATATTACCATGTTTAGACCGATAACTCTCCCTGCCTGCTTTTTAGACACTATTTTTTTTCTCCGTCCTGTCATTGTTTTCCTTCAAATTGACATCAAATATGAACACACCATGTGATTGACAATAGAAGTTAAATTTAGTGTTGTCATTTTTCCCCCCATGTAATTTGTTTCTCTTACGTTCCTTGCTAAAGTGTTTCATTTATGTCTTTCTGCCTGGACGAAGCCATCAGTCAAAATGAACAGTGAAAACTAACAGCTACAAAACATTCTGCTGGAATTGTAGCCTGGAGGCATTTTGAGGACTATTTAGACACATGCTGGGAGGCCTATCTTCACATGCACACACTGAAACTAAATCTCTGTCCTTCACAAGCAAGTCAAAAGGTTTTTTTTTTTTTTTTTGAAGAGATCCTTCAACAAAACAGGAAATGCAGCTGTTGGAAAAACTCCCCATCTGGTTGCTAGGCAGCTGTGTGTAAAGTTTGAAAGTCACCCTGAGAGCAGATAAAGCCTTTTAATACAGAAATGGAAAAGCTCAGTGTTTATAGGCTCAAATTAATATCTAACGGTTGTCATAAAACTACGTTCAGGTTCATGCTTCTGCAGTCTACTACAGTATATTGGTGCTCCTACTGTTAAGCATCACAACGGTCTCTGATAACATTTTCTTTCTACTGAAACTTGTCTTAATTCTTTTTTTAGCGACAGGAGCCATATGTTGCAAAAACAACATTGTCTTTTTTTTTAATGTTTAAGTACTAGGGATGTAAACAATTAATCAACTAACAATTAATTGTTGATAAGAATTTGCTTGATTAAATTATTAATTGTCGGTTAATTGCCCTTGTCCACCTGTCCACACCTGTCCGAAGGCTGCCGGTTTGTACACGCTGTGACGCTGCGGCTGGGATAGGTGGTCATCGAGCTGGATCATGGTGTTGATGAGTTAGAATCGCTTTAGGGACATGGTGGAGCGAAACACAGACTGGCCCGTCTGTTTGTGGGAGCGGTGCACCCCCGAATAAATACATGCACAAATGTGGGGTCGGTACTGGATCGGAGCGTTTTACCTGGAGGTTGTTCTAGTCCACGGTCAGTGAGACAGAAGTTGAAAACGTGTTCTGTGCCACAGGTGTGTCGAACATTATGTCCTGCAGTCACCCCGGTGGGCATGGGAAAGAGCGGTGTGTGTGTGTGTGTGTGTGGGGGGGGGGGGGGTGGCAAATTAAAGTTTGTGAAGCTTCAGGAGGTAGTGAAAAGATAAATGAGCGAAAAGTTTCACTTTCACTTCTGTGGGGGCACAGACTCCACCGCCCCGTACCCCCATAGTATTATAAGTAGGATGGAAAGTGAGGCACGGACACGCGCAGTTACCAACCAACACGAACGCATCCCCTGGTGTGCGTGTGGCCGAGTAACCCCCCCCACCACCACTGACGAAACACACGTGCATGCCCCACCCCCCACCGATGAAACATACGCATGCACACCCTCACCCACCCACTGACGAAACACACACGCCCCCCCCATTACACCCCGCCACACCAACAGATGAATTCCACAGGAAACACTGACTGTATCCAATGGTTCAATAAATCAATCATTAAGGAATATGACATGCTTTTTTTATGAAATATATAAACAAAATTTAGCTTTTATTCTTATAGACCATATTGAGAGAGAAATTCAGGTTCTCAGGAAAATTGCCGCTTATCAATTAATCGTTAATTGATTGATAAGGTAAACCAACTAATGATTAATGGATTAATCGATAATTTGCATCCGTATTAAGTACTAATGTTGATTCTCAAGTTGCTACACTATGTGGACAAAAGTATGAGGACACTGAATTCAGGTGCTTCACGACTAACAGGGGGCTGAACAACAAAATGATGATAACATGTAATCATGTCCAATCAGGTTCCAGAGGTGGCCAGCACTAGTTTGCAATATTTTCCTTGGCATGACCCGCCCTACTCTGCCTCTGATTGGCTCATTAGTCCTCATGCTTAAAGTTAACCAGCTACTCAGTGAAGGTGCTGAGTACTAGCCAATTATGCTGCGTTTCCATTATGTGGTACCAGCTCAGCTTGACTTGACTCGGCCTTTTTGCGTTTCCATTACAAAAAAGGACCTGGAATCTGGTACCCAGTACTAGTTTTTTGGTATCACTTCCACTGAGGTTCCAAGACTGGGGAACAGATACTTAAATGTGACGTGTAAACACTGCAGACCACTGATTGGTCAGAGAGTTGTCTCTGTGACCTAGTGTTTTACAAAAAACAGATGTGGAAGTTTACAGTAAATATAGCGGTAGGTTAATCCACATGATGACAACCTGCTAAACTACACCGTTCAGTCAGGAGATTCAGTCTTTGGTGGCTGATGTAAAAATTCAGCATGAGCTTGACGAGACAACACGCAATGAGCGAGTTTATCAGCAACTCTCTGAGCAGACGACATGGAAGTAACCTGTCACATCGCTATGACGTCCAGGTACTCTAAAGTCAGTAGTATCCTGTAATGGAAACGGTCTCCAGGAATAGGACCTGGTACCCGAGTCAAGTTGAGCCGGTCCCACATAGTGGAAACGCGGCATTAGAGGCAGAGTAGGGCAGGTCACAGCTTCACCATCCTAGGGAAAAAATGGGCAATTTCACTCACAGATACTACTGAATGGTGTGCATCGGGGGGATTTAGAAGTGGGTATATGTGATGCTGACTGAAAAATAAGTAGGTATATGCTGTATACCACCGTATGCCCTGGACTACACCTCTGTATATGTCCTATACTAAAAAAGAAGATAATCTTAAAGCTTCCTATATTTAACTGCACATTTCCATTGACTGTACTGAGCTCTGATACGATGTAACCATGAAGGGAAAGGGCTGATTTACTGCACACGAGGGCAAGTGACTCACTGTAAATATTTCACTCAAGAAGATGGATGAATTACTAGGATGAAAAGTATTCACTGCCTTTTGAAATGCTTCTGGTGTTAAATTGAAATCACAGTGAGCTGCAGAATGAGGTGACATTTTTTCTTCTTCTGTAGTGCAGGTCAATGAGGATTTGATGAATCTACTTTGGTATTCATACTCATGACTTATTATTCATTGAATTCTGCTGTAGTCATTTGGATTTAGACCAAGAGCGTGTTGGCTTCGGTCTATCTCACACACATTTCACACATTTAACATGCAGGTTGTAATTTAATAGTTGATCAAAGAGGTGTGTATTTATCAACTGCACTTAACTGCTCTTCTGATTGATTTGATGTGGTTTAAAAACACGTGAGAATCATTACCACATGAATATATTTGTCAAAAACCACATTCCAGTACCAGAATTAAACTGAAAGGCAAAGGTCATCATAGGACTTCTGCTTTTCACAATTTAAATGCTCAGCTCTGGCCCGATTTAAAGCCTATAAATAAAATAAGTTGACGTGAAACACAAAGTTTCATCATGATAAAATATGCCTCTATTCAGTGATGAAAAAATATACCATATCTGTGGGTTTGTGGGACATAAAGTCTGGTGAAAAGCAGGGCAGACATGTCAGAGATTTGGGACACCTAGATGAAACTAAATTCAGACTGACCTGGACAAACACGACCGTGAACTTCAAGTTAAAGTCAGAAGAATTTAAGAGGAAAGACCACAAAGTCAGGACACCTTAATGCTTTCTAGAAAAAGTTAAAACTCTGACATTCTCCATTTACAGGTGCATCTAAAAAATGTGAATATCATGAAAAAGTTCAATATTTTTTGTCACTCAGTGGGTTTCAGAAAGTCAAACCCATATATTAGCACCTCCTCTCTGTTGTTTTATGGTCCCCCATGCTCAGCCTGTTTCTTTCCTTTCTTTCCTTATCTATTTCTTTCTGTTTTATTATTTATGGTTATTAACATTAGGTACATGGGTGAAGGGGTGTATGTGCTTGTGTTTGCATGTGTGTGTGTTGGTGGTGGGGTGCACTGATTTAATATGTAAAGCACTTTGTGCTACATTTCATTGCATGAAAAAGTGCTATATAAATAAAGACTGATTGATTGATTGATATTATATAGACTCATTAGACATAGAGTGAAATATTTCAAGCCTTATTTTTGTCAATTTTGATGATTATGGCTTTCAGATAATGAAATCCCAAAATGGTGGTGGTCCACTTCATGCTTCCTTCTGCTGACGAGCTTTATGGAGATGCTGATTTCATTTTCCAGCAGGACTTGGCACCTGCCCACACTGCCAAAGGAACCAAAAGCTGGTTCAATGACTGTGGTGTTACTGTGCTTGATAGGCCAGAAAACTCACCTGACCTGAAAACCATAGATAATCGATGGAGTATTGTCAAGAGGAAGATGAGAGACACCAGATCCACCAATGCAGATGACCTGAAAGACACTATCAAACCAACCTGGGCTTCCATTCCACCTGAGCAGTGCCACAGGCTGATCACCTCCATGTCACAACACACTGATGCAGTAATTCATGTAAAAGGAGAACCAACCAAGTACTGAGTACAAAGAAATGAACATACTTTTCAGAAGCCTGACATTTCTGTTTAAAATAGGGCTGCTCTATTATAGAAAAAAAAAAAAATCACAATTATTTTAGCAATAATTGAAAACACGATTATTAAAAACGATTATTTGTTAACCTTAAAGTTGTTTATTTTTTTCTTGCAAAACAATGTAAAATATACTCTTTAAACATAAATAAAGCTTTTAACCACTAAAACAAAGTATGTTCACTTTTGTACGAAACAAAAAAATCTTTGAATGCAAATAAGTGTACTGTAAATTCAAGTATGTTTCCTTTTGTAAATAAATAGTGCACTGTAATTAAACTGCTATAGACTTGCCATAGAACTGGAGCAATAATAACAAAAAAACCCACGTAAAGTGCAAATTATAAATTTAAGTATGTTCAACGTAGTATGAAACATAGTAAATTCAGTGGCGTGCCGTAAGGTTTCAGTTCAGGCCTTCTGTATACAACAGCCATCTAGAATACGCACGTTAGGGTTATACAGGTTAGGGTTAGGTTAATACGGGAGTTGCAGCGTAAAGAGATTCGGAGACTGAAGATTGCATTGCGGACGAAGTTGTAGACGGAGTTGTTTTTATGTGTTTTAGTTTTTCATAAGATAAAGAATATGATAAAGGTGGCGGTGGTTAAACTTTAGATGGTTAAAAAGGTTTGTTGTGTTACCGGTCGGTAACACAACTACGAAACACTTTTTGCACGTGATGTGTTTTTGCTCTTCGTCTTCTTCATCAAACCCAAAGTGATTCCATACAATTGAATTGGACTTGCCTTTTTTGTTTACCAAGCACTTCTGCTGTGATTCTCCTGCCATTTTTCCAGACCGCTAGGTCCAACTTTCCTCTTGGGGTGGACCTGCCGGCTAGCTGGCAGCTGTAGCTTAGAGGGGGGTGGGGCAGAGCAGCTCATGGGAGCTTGCGTGCACGTGAATTAAAACGACTCAAAATTAATAATCATTTTTTCTCGATTACATAATTTTTGTAATCGTTGCGTGTAATAATCGAAATCGTAATTGAATTTTGATTAATTGCACAGCCCTAGTTTAAAATATAATTTTTAATTGATTTTATGCAATATTCTATTTTTCTGAGACACTGAATTTTAGGGTTCAGCTATCTGTAAGCCATAATCATCAACATTTCAAGAAATAAGGCTTCAAATATTTCACTCTCTGTCTAATGAGTCTATATAATATATGGGTTTCACTTTCTGAAATGAGTGACAAAAAATATTGAACTTTTTCATGATATTCTAAGTTTTTGAGATGTACCTGTACCTCAAAACGACTGAGCCCATGAAGACTTGTGTTCTTGAAATATACAAAATCTATATAACCTTGTTACTTGGACTAATGCCAATATATGCCACTAAATGTAATGTACATAAATCTTTAAAGGCGTTATATGTAATGAGGGGGAAGTCAGAACCAGGATGCCCCACAGCTATCAGAACCATCCATAAATTAATGCTCCAGACTGTACCACTCACTGAAAGCTCAGTGTTCACAAATACCTGAATTATACTATCATCAAGTTTTCTCCTCCAGACATAAAAAAAGATCAGCATAGCACTTTTCATGTTCAACTCTTCAGGTGGTGCTCCAGCTGATAGTTTACATTACAGCTCAGTTAGTTTAGCTCTCTTATATAGCTGCATTAAATATCTGTCTGGAATCATCCAAATAAGGTCAGAAGTGTCAGTGTATAGTCTGAACTGTGGATCACCAAACAGTGAAGTCAGAAAAGATAATAACATCACATAATTTAATTTAATACCTTTATAAGCCTCCTAAAATCAAACTCACCCGTGTAGAAGAAATGCTGTGATTTCAGCATCAAATTCCATTCTGTTCATTTGAAGCTGTGTCCAGTGGTGAAAACGGCAGTGCTTCTGTTTCAGTTTGTCCTTTTCCTTGGCTCTGAAACCAATTTTTTTTTTTTTTTTATCAGATCTCATCCTCAACTCCATATTGGCATTCATTCATTACGTCATCATTACATTCATAATGACATGTCAACCCATGGCTGTGAATAAGTTTTGTTCATATTTCTGCAGCACCAATGCACCATACAATACAATGACATCTTTGACATAACTTCAGAACACTTTAATACTCGAATGATACTTTGCGATCATATTTGAATGGCTTACAGTAGAAATCCTACATATTAGCTCCTTAAATGTTACCTTGTCTATTTCTACCAGAATCACATCAGATTTTCCTCTGCAGTGGTGGTTAGACAACTTCAATACCATCCTCTGCCATCTTATATTATTGATTTGACTGACATATCTATAACTCTACAAATGATACACAGAAACATGTATTAAGAAATATTAAAACCCATTCGTGCCTATAAGAAAAATAATGAAAAATTCAGGTCCTGAAATCAAATTTCCTCATCTACCACCTCCTTCATCTCATCTTCACTTCTCATTGAAAACCTCAGCTGACTGTCATCTTCATGTAAAAAAGATCAAATGTTTCTCCCTACAGTGGATGAATTCATGGAAATCTGGATGAAAAGTTGGTGTGAAGATAAAATATGCCAGAAGGGGTGAGAAATGAGGAAAACCAAATTAAAAAAAAAAAAAAAAAAAAGGGAAGAAACTAAGTGTACACCAGACGCAACACAAATCCACCACAACACTTGATCCATTCAGATGTTTTTTTTTATTTTCTGATTTTTCCATCATGAAGTCCAACAGGACTCTTTAAAAATCCACTTAAGAGCTCTGAAGGCTTATTTATTGAAAAATAATCTTGTACCCTTTATCTTTGTCCTCTGTCATCCTCCTCCTCCTTTCTTTTGTGACCACAGATGATTGCATTGACCGATGTTACCTCAGACTTGGGGTTCAGTCTGATAAATGACTCTGTCCATCATTGGAGGAGGGCAGAAAAAGCAGGAGGAGATAACCTAGTTGTCCATCATCCTTTTGTCAAAGTGCAGAGAGGAGATTGGATATTGACCCGAGGTTGCATTCTTCGAGCCAAGATATTTGAAGACTGTCACAGAATGACACTATAGTTTGA